>NW_027646284.1:0-77845 GCF_951394435.1 Stenella coeruleoalba
AAGTGGAGAAGTGAGCTTCCCACCACTGCCCATAGGGATAAGGATCCTCTCCTCCCCCAGATTTTAGTGGCAGCCAAGTTGGAAATCTGGACTTGTCTCACATGTAAGTAAAAAGGCAGCATCCTGCCCTTCCTCCACTGGAGTTGTGACAGAAGAGGCCTGTTAAAAATACAAGATTTAAATAAGATCCATTCTTATAATATAATAACCAAATATTCAGATTTCAATAGAAAATCATATGACATAGAAAAGAACAGGAAGTTCTCACTGTGAAAATGAAAAAAAAATCAACAAATGTCAACACTGAAATGACACAAATGTTAGAATTATCTGACATGAATTTTAAAGGAATAAAAATGCTTCAACAAGCAGTGACAAACATTTTCGAAACAAATGAAAACATAGAAAGATTCAGCAAAGAAATAGAAACTATCATCAAAGAAATAGAAAATATAAAGAAGAGCCAAATGGAAATTTTATAACTAGAAAATGCAATGACCAAAATGAAAAACTCAATGAATGGGCCCCATAGCAGAATGGAATGGACAGAGTATAGAGTTAGTGAACTTGAGGACAACACAACAGAATTCACCCAATCTGGAAAACTGAGAAACCATATACTAAAAAAAAAGCATGAGGAACTTGTGTCAGTACAACAAAATATCTAATATTCATGTCCTTAGAATCCTGGATGGAGAAGATAAAGATAGTGGGCTAAAAATATTTCAAGATATTATGGCTGCAAATTACCACATTTATTCTAAGACATAAACTTGCTGAGTCAAGAAACTGAGTGAACAATAAACATGGTAAACCCTAAGAAACATGCCATAACAAATCATAATCAAATTTTGAAAACTAAAGACAAAGAAAAAATATCATGAAAGCATCCAGAAAGAATTGAAGCATTGTAGGGAAAAGCAATTCATATGACAATGGATTTTTCATCACAAACCATAAAGACCAGAATGTAGTGGCACATAATTTTTCAGTGCTGAAAGCAAAGAACTATAGAACCAGAATTCTATATCTAGTGGGAAAAAATCCCTCAATAATGGAGGGGAAATCAAGACAGTCTATGAAAAAGGAAAGCTAAGGAATTTGTCTCTAACAGAGCTACCCTAAAATAATGGCTGCAGGAAGTTTTCTAATAAGAAAGGAAATGATCAAAGAAGGAATCTTGGGACATTATGAAGAAAGAAAAAATAATTTATTTTTAAAAATGGGTAAATATAATATCCTTCTCCTTTTGAGTTTTCTTTTCTTCTTTTTTTTTTTTGTGGTACACGGGCCTCTCACTGTTGTGGCCTCTCCCATCGCGGAGCACAGCCTCCGGACGTGCAGGCTCAGCGGCCATGGCTCACGGGCCCAGCCGCTCTGCGGCATGTGGGATCTTCCCGGACCGGGGCACAAACCCGTGTCCCCTGCATCAGCAGGCGGACTCTCAACCACTGCGCCACCAGGGAAGCCCTCCTTTTGAGTTTTCTAAATTATGTTTGAGGTCAAAGCAAAAATTATAACACTGCCTGATGTAGTTCTCAATGTATGTAGTGGAAATATTTACAAAAATCATATTATAACTAGGGAGACTAAAAGAATGTAAAGGGTAAAACAACATTGCAACTATACTTCAATTTTGAAAAAAGAAAAAAATCATGTAAAGGGAAGTGAGTTTTCTGCATTTCATTTAAAGTGGAAAATATTTGACACCAGTAGATTGTGATGTTATATATGTATATGTACTGTAATACCTAGAGAAACCACTAAATACACTATACAATGAGGTAAATCCAAAAACATTATAGCTAAATCAAAATGGAATTTGAAAAATATCCAAGTAACTCAGAGGAAGCTAGGATAAAGAAAACAAATAAAAATCAGGGAGAACAAACAGAAAACAAAAAATAAAAAGGCATACTTACACCTTTTATATAAAAATCGTATTAAATGAAAATGGTCTATATACACCATCTAAAAGACAGACATTGGCAGAGTGGATTAAAAAAACATCACCCTACTATATGCTATCTGCAAAAAGTCTCATTTCAAATATAATGATACAGAGTATAATGATACTTTGAAAGTAAGATGATGGGAAGAGTTATACAACACACTCATTAATTAACAAAAAGCAGGAGTGGTTATATTAATATCAGGTAAAGGAGATGATGGAGCAAGGAAAATTTTCAAGGGAGAGGGGAAACTTGCATAATAAAATAATAAATCAACCAAGAAGACATATCTATCCTAATGTGTATGTACCAAACAACAGCTGCAAAATGTATGAAGCAAAAACTGATAGAACTGAAAGAAGAAATAGACACATCTCCAGTTATAGTTGATAACCTCAAGACTCCTCCAAGCAATTCATAGAACAGCTAAACAGAAATTCACTAAGGGTATAGAAGAACTCAATGACACTATGAGTCAACAGGATCTCATTGACATTTAGAGAACACTCTTCCTGACAAGAGCAGAATACACACTCTTTTCAAATGCCAACAGAATATATAATGAGATAGACCATGCCCTGGGCCTTATAACAAACCTCAGTAAATTTTCCATGTTGAAATCATACACAGTGTGTTTTCTGAACACAGGAAAGCAAACTAGATATCAACAACAGAAAGAAAACAGGAAATCTCAACACCCAGAAGTTTAAAGTAAGCTTCAAATGAATCCATGATTAAAACCAGAAAATCAGTAGAGAAAAACAATACAATAAACAGCCAATTCTTTAAGAAAATTAATAAATTTGACAAAAATCTAGCAAGAAAAAAAGTAGAAGATGCAAACTACTGATATCAGTAATTAAACAGTGGATATCACTACACACCCTGCAGATGTCAAAAGGATAACAAGGGAATACTATGAACAACTCTAAATACATACATTTTACAACTTAGGAAGAAACAAAAAGCAGAAACTACCACAACTACCTCAGTTTGAGATAAGTACTTTGAATAGCCCTATTGGAGTTAAGGTAAATTGTTAAAAAGCTTTCCAAAGAAGAAAACTCTAGGCCTTGATGACATCACTGGAGAATTTTCTAAAATATTTGAATAATAACACCAATTTTACACAGTCACTCCCAGAAAATATAAAAGAGGAGGGACCACTTCTCAATTCCTTCTAACAAACTCAATATTGACAACATACACCAAATCCCAGCATACAAAGTATAAAAGGAGAATGACACACCAGTATCACTCATGAATATAGACGTAAAAATTCTTTAAAAAAATTGGTGAATAGAATTAAGCTATAATATGTACATACAAAAATTATACACTATGAGTAAGTGGAGTTTATTTCATGGATGTAGGCTTGTTCAATATTTGAAAATCAATGTAGACCACTATATTAACAGGCTAAAGAGAAAAATCATATGATCAAATGCAAAAAAAAGCATTTCACAAAATTCGACAGCCATTTATGATAAAAACTGTCATAAAATAAAGAATCCAAAGGAGTTTTCCTCAATTTTATTCATATCAGCTTTATTTGTAATGGTGAAAAACTGGAAACAACCCAAATGTTCTCCAGTAGGTGAATGGCTAAACTGTGGTTTTCATACCATGGAATATTACACAGGAGTAAAAAGGGACAAGCTATTGATACCTGCAACAACTTAGATGGATCCCAAAGGCATTATTCTGAATTTAAAAGCTAATCTCAAAAATTTACATGCTATATGATTCCATTTTTATAAACTACTTGAGATGACAAAATTATAGAGATGGAAAACAGATCAGTGGTTACTGGGGATAAGGGATGGCAGCAGTGTATGTGGGGTAGAGTGTGGGTGTTGACTATAAAGAGGTAGCAAGAAGGAAATGTTTCTTGGGATGGAATAGTTTTATATCTTGTGTGTGGTGGTAATTACACGTGATGAATTGACTTAGAACTACACACGTACATTTATATCCATGTCAGTTTCCTGGTTTTGATATTATTCTAGATATATTTAAGTAGTAATCACTGGGAAATATTGGGTGAAAAGTACACAGAATCTCTCTGTACTACCTTTGCAACTTCCCGTGTATCAGTAATTATTTCAAAAGAAAATGTTTAAAAACCCTATTATTCAATTTTTTCAATTTTCTGTGTCTTTAAAAATTATTCTAGATGTGGCACATATATACAATGGGATATTACTCAGCCATAAAAAGAAACGAAACTGAGTTATTTGTGGTGAGGTGGATGAACCTAGAGTCTGTCATACAGAGTGAAGTAAGTCTGAAAGAGAAAAACAAATACCATATGCTAACTCATATATATGGAATCTAAAAAAAAAAAAAGGTTCTGAAGAACCTAGGGGCAGGACAGGAATAAAGATGCAGATGTAGATAATGGACTTGAGGACACGGGGAGGGGGAAGGGTAAGTTGGGACGAAGTGAGAGAGTGGCATGGACATATATACACTACCAAATGTAAAATAGCTAGCTAGTGGGAAGCAGCCGCATAGCATAGGGAGATCAGCTCCGTGCTTTGTGACCACCCAGAAGGGTGGGGTAGGGAGGGTGGGAGGGAGATACAGGAGGGAGGGGATATGGGGATATATGTATACATATAGCTGATTCACTTTGTTATACAGCAGAAACTAACACACCATTGTAAAGCAATTATACTGCAATAAAGATGTTAAAAAAATTCTTCTATGGCATAATTTGCAATGCTTGTAGTACCTTAAATTCCCATGAATGATTCCTACTTTCTCAACCCTCTCCATCATTGTTGAGTAAAGGTGATTCAAATTGTTCCCAATTTAAATAGGTGGTGGTGAACAGAACATCATTGTATTTAAATTTGTGCTGATATCCAGAATTACTTATGAGGCAAAGATTTCACAAGATTAAGTGGCACTTTGAAAGTACCTGTATATTTCAGAGCTTTGAATGAAATGTTGCCAAATGGCTTTCATTGAAGTTGCTCCAGTATAAGGTCCCATGGGTAATATGATACAGTGCCCAAGTGAATACCTTCATTGGGTACCTTTAATTATACTGGGTCTGTGCTCATTTAATTAATTAAAACTACTTGGTTCTTATTGTTTTGTACAGGCTTTAAAATGTTATTACACAAGAGACAGTACTTGGCTGTAGGCAAATAATAAATCAGGATAAGAAGATAAAAAAATCACCAGAATTCCATGCAATATAGAGATGTGACCAAAGTTTGAGAGCATTAATTTCCATTGCATAAATTTTATGTATATATGCCTATTTTTACAAAAATATAATCATACAAAATATTTGCTTTTTATCACAAATGAGAAATCTTCAGCATTTATGTACCTTTAAATATTTTTCTGCTCCTTCTTGTACAATGACAGAATTCAATTTAATTAACAAATCCTATTTTCTGTAACTAATTTTTGGTTTTAAAATAATTTCATATTTTAGCCTGATCAATCAATATTACTATGGAATCCATATAGCCACATCTATGTTTATCTGCAGGATTATTTCCTGAGAAAACCTTCAAAAGTGTTATTTTGCTGCCAAAAGACCCTCCACAAAGGGGCTGTTCATATGTATGCTCCCACCCACAGCGTAAAAGATTGTCTCCTCAACCAAACCCTCATTTAGAACATTTAAATTCTTTTCCACTTTTAAAAAGAAAGAGGTTGGGCTTCCCTGGTGGCTCAGTGGTTGAGAGTCTGCCTGCCGATGCAGAGGACACGGGTTTGTGCCCCGGTCCAGGAAGATCCCACATGCCGCAAAATAGAAATCACCTGTAAAAGCACTAACTAAAGATAAATAAGATTATAATGTGGCTGGAGAAATAGTCCTTTTTTATTCCATAGAAATTGAGTCACACTGTTAATATTGTTTCCTAAACGAACTTTCTTGCTATTAACCATTATTGAATATCATAATTTCTGATGTCTTTATATCATTCCATTACATAGAAAGACCTTTATTTTCCTTACCAATCAAATATTATTGAAGATTTAGTTGGCGTTTTTAGTTGGTTTTAGTTGGTGTTTTTCCTCATTTAAATTAAGCCTGGGATGATACTTTCAAACCAAATGTAAGCTCACATCCAAGAATGTTTTCTCAAAATCCATTCTTAGAAATGAAACTGCAGGGTACAGGACACAAGCATTTCCTTAAAATTTTTATGTTAATACTTAATGTAGCCCTACATAACCCACCATCACTTTAAACTTCTGTGAGACATGTAACTACTTGCATTTTTTTCCTTCTGCATTCTTCTACATGGGTATTGCAACACTTTAATTTTTTACAGTCATAAGCTGACACCATAGTCTCATTGTTATGGACAGATCCAACTGCTTTAAACACTGTATTTTATTTATCTTATTTATCTGAATGTTAATTTCTTTTCAAGCAAAATAGACAGAAATCTAAATTCCTCTGCCCTGTAGTAAGCATTTGTATTAGTTTCCTATTGTTGCTGTAGCAAATTATCACAAATTTAGTGGCTTAAAACAACAAAAATTTATTATTTTACAATTTTGGAGGTCAGAAGTCCAAAATCAATCTCATTGCACTAAAGTCAAAATGTCAGTACGGCTAGTTCTCTCTTGAACCTTTGAAGGGAGGATCCATTTCCCTGTCTTTTCAGCTTCCAGAGGCTGTCTGCATTTCTTGGCTCAGGATTCCCTCCTCACATCACTTCAACCTCTTGCCTCATTTGTCACACTAACTCGGATCCTCCTGACACTCTCTTATAAAGACTCTTGGGATAACATTGGGTCCATCTGGATAATCCAGGATAATCTCCCCAATTCAATTTCCTTAATTCAATCAATCTGAAAAGTCCCTTTTGCCATGTAAAGTAACATATTCACAGGTTTCAGGGATCAGAACGTGGACATCTTTGAGGAAATGTTATTTTGTCTACCACACCACTATTCATCAGTTTGAAAGGAAATATATTTCCATTATTTACACACACATTTTTGCAAGATAATATTGACTCCATTGTTTCATAGCTTGTATTTTGTATTTAACAATATATATTAACCATAATTTGCTATTCTTTAATAGTCTCTACTCCATCATTCCCAAATATTTTATACTGTTCCATTAAAAGGAGGGGCTCTAATTATATTAACAAATAAAACCAAAATATTTGCTGTGAGAATTTAGATTGACTTCAACTTTTACCTATTAAAATAAAAGTTGTGTTCTGGTCATGATGCAGGATTATATCCCTCTTTTCCTCTTCTTTCCAAAATCCCATTAAATGACACTAAAGATTTATAAAAGGATTAAACTATAAGAGCACTGAGTGATAAAAGGCAACAGAGATTTGGATAAATATCTCAAAGACATATATAGAGGAGAAGGCTTCCATGAGGCAGGAGGTATTCTCTTCAGCAGAGCGTAAGAGAGCCTTCAAGCTCAGAAAGACATTGTATCTGTGCTGGAAGGACTGGGGTAGAACAGCTGCACCAGACAGCACATAACTCCATCCTTCCTCCCCAAGAGGGAGAGATTGGCAGCAGAGGCAGCCTTAGAGAGTCTCTCAGAAGGTAATGCCAGCTAAGGATTAACACACAGATACAAGTTATAACGCACATACAAAAACTCACCACCGTTAGATACTGAGCAGACCCAACAAAATGCAGAATTTACAACTAAAGAAATAAGCAATAATAGACAAATATGAAAAGAACTGGAAAAAAATAAGACTGCTTAAAATGTTTAAAGACATGAAAAGAGGACTGGAATCTAAGAAAAGAACAGAGTATTTTTTTAAATAAGGTATATTTGAAAAAGAAACAATTAGAAATTCTAGAAATGAAAAAGGTACACATTGAAATAAAAATCTTAATAAATTGATCATATAGTTGACCAGACTCAAAGGTGAATAGAGAGTTAGAACACAGATAAGGTAGGGGCCTTATCTGAATCATCCCTGTGTCTCAGTATCTAATATAACAAGGCTAGCATATACCAGGTATTCAGTAATTGCTGGTTGAACTGAACCGGGTAGGTGACTTTTGGACAAGCCTGACATCCAGGGGGCTCCTCCAGTGTAGGTGAGTCTCAGGGACCAAGACAGTCTTAGGTGGAACTACCTGAGGATTGGGCTGAGCTGGGTCTGGCTCCTTGTTGGTCGGGTCAGTAGGGTTGCCATTGACCTCAGGGGCCAGTTTGTTCCCTGTCACAGCTGGTGATCAACTTCTCTTCACTCAGTATGTCCCTGTTAGGAACTTTGAGGATGTCCATGGCCATATTTGTGTGAGGAGACATTATATAAATGGTTAACAGTTTTGCCAAAGCTCCCTCTCCTTACTTCCTCCCTCCTAGGCCTTATACTCTCCCTGACCCTGCCCCCAATCCAGAGAAAGGAGAGCAGTGATGTGTGCACCCATCTCTCCACACCTGGCCTTCATAGCTGGATCTCAGGGTGGTCTCCCTCACTGTCTGGAATAACGAACATCTTCTTCTAGGACAGCATTACTCTTTGTCTTGTAGAAGGAGAGCAATCCAGGCTGGGGCCATTCCAGGGCACCTTGTACCCTGCAGCCCTCACCACCAGGGAAGCTTCTTTGAGGTGTGGTTGAGGCTTCAGAGCAGAGGGCAGCTTCAGAAGCAATGACCATTCTTGTCTCCTTTCTACATCCTCCTTCTCTTCTATATTTCAAGGGAAGTAGACACTCAGAGGACAGATGCTCTACCCTGGCCAGCCCATGCCAAACCAAGTGCTTTCAGGAGAAAGGCAATTTGAGATAGGCTTCTCAGACCATAGGCTTCAGATCCCAAATCCCTTCCTAACCCTGCCTCCTTTTAAGAGAAGTCCTCCTCACTGTTTGTTTGGGACTCCTGGAGTGGTATATAGAGAAAGTGATTATCTGTAGGTCACTGAGGACTACTTAAAGAGACCACACATGAGCTCCTAAAAAAGTGTCTTGTGGATAGGTGTCTGCAAAGAATATAAAGAATATATTACCAATGCAGCTAAACCTCAGTAATTCATAACTACCTGGGGCTAATATTTACCTGAAATATTTACTAAAGAAAACAAACACTAGTAAGTCTAAGAACCCAGTAACCATTTGAACTCAGCTACCAAGGTGCTGACAAGTAGCAGTCTTAAAAGCAGTGGTGTAGGTTGGAAATATCAATAGACTAAGATACAATTGGCCTGGGTTATAGTTCTGACATTATCAAATAATAAATGTGTGACCCTGGGCTTTTCTATCAATTTCTTGAAAACAGCTTTGAGAGGTCTAGAAAGAGATGTTGAGTAACTTGCCCAAGGTCACACAGTTAGGAAGTGACAGAGCCAGCATTGTCCAGATCCAGAGTTCATAGCCATTCTGATATACTGTCCCCTCCTTATGCTTAGTGTGTTCGTACAAGGACCAGAACAAAAATGTCTCAGGGAGGAGGGCCTACTCTGGTATTTCTTTTACAGCTTTCTTTGCAACTAGCCTCAAACCCTGCCTGCAGACAATTCCTTAAGACATTTTTGAGTATTCATGGAAGGGGGAGAGAAAGCCTGTTGAGTGAGAAATTTCACGGTATGGAGATACCCTTAGGAAGGGAGGAGGAGACTGTAGCGTCCTTGTCTGAACCTGAAGGGTACTTACAGGCTTCCCTAGATTGTTGGTACCAGAGGGTTTAGGGGCAGCAATCCTGTGGCTGGGAGAATTGGCTTGAAGTCCACATTTGTCAGTCCAGCTCAACTTTTCCTTGGATTGTATTGCTTATTTGTGACAACTAGTATACAGAAACTGATGAAGAGAAGGGCAGGAAAAGGCTTCTCTAACCATCCATCCTCTCCAAAAGAGGGCGCTCCTGGGCCTCAGCAACTGAACATGAATGTATTCTCAATGTTTTTTTCTCCAGCAATGATCCTAATCATAGATCAAAGGGGACTCTGGATAGCATTGTATATACAGGATGATGCATATACAATACATATCTAACCAACACCCAGTCGGCAAGCCCCACCTTGGCCAAAACTTCAATACTTGGTGGGTATCAATAGCCCAAAGAATCTGCAAATGAACTCAGACTGTACCATTTTACAAACTAATTCACATAGATAAGAAGGGTATTTTGTTCGGTGTTCTAAAGGCTTAATGGAGATTGTACTTCGGAGTAATACATACAACATCCTTTGTAAGTCTTGCTTGCCATACACTCATTTCCACCCCTAAGTGTTTCTCCTAAAGGGATGCTAATTCTAATTTGGTACGTGAATAAAGGAGAGTATCCAGGCCTCGCATGACCTTCAAAGGAATGGCTGTAGCCACTAAGATAACTACACCCTTTCCCTTACCATAGGTATACAAGCTTCACCTTTGTTACTTCTGGGAAATTACATGTGGCATGTATGACACAGAGTCTAGTTCCCACTTCTGTTTTTGCATCCTGAGCTGGGCAAAGCAAGAGCTCCCCTGGGCAAGGCAAGAGCTCTGTCAGGTCATTGTTCTTTCAGGATTACAAAAAACAGAAATAGTGATATTTGACTCTCCCTGAGTAAAAGCCAGCATATAAGGCTGGAAGCTTGCAGAAGAGAGCAAAGTGGGGAAGATTCTTAGGACAGAGCAGGGAGATTGGACAGAAATGCACATTTCACACCTACACAGCTCTCAGGGAGCCCGAGTAATGGAACAAGGAAGAGCCTGGAGAAATTCCAGCCTCACTTTCATCCTCTTTTGGAGGGCTGTCATGTTGCCCCTCCCAGCCTGGCATACAGCCCTTCCTTATATTTTTTGAGAGTCAACAAATTCGAGTGAGAACACAGCAAAGGCTGAAGGGGGCCTGTGATGCTATGCACTGTAAACAGGGTGAATTGTAGCCAAAAGCAGACTTAAACTCTAATCCCAGCTGTCATTGACTGGCTGTGTGACCTTGGGCACATTACTTAAGCCTCAGTTTCCTATAGTGTCAAATGGGACTATTAAAATGCTTTTTGGAGAACTGGTGGAGCGATTGGAGCTAAAGAAAGTGAAGCATCCAGCGTAGTGCTTGGCACATATTTAGTACTAAAAAAGTTGGCAGCTTTACATTATTGTTGGTCCATATGCTACACCTTCCCCTTGGCAAGTTTCTCTCAACTGGTGCCCCCAGAAGAACTGATGTGCCTGAAGATCCAGGAGTCTACTAATCCCCCCCACCAAAAAAAAATCAGAGCAAGAAAAACTTGGCACTTTAATCAGCTTGCCCCTTTCCCCCCTGCCCCACAAGCATGTACAGATTAAAGGTCCAAGGAGGCTGAAGAATGAGAGGCTCTCAGTTTAGCATGGAGGCAATACCCTATTTCAAGGTCCCAGATTTCAAGTTGGATATTCTCCTGCCTCTCAACTCCACCCCCATCCTATTTTCCAAAACCCCTTTCTCTCCAGTTACTCATTTCCTTGTCACCGGAAATCCCGCCCTTAGCATTCAGTTTTCCTCGGAATGCGAAGATAGAGATCTCAGAGACTAGTGGGGCCTATATCTCCCAGGCAACTTCGGAGTGCGCGTGCGCAGTGGCTTCCCCAAGCAAGCACCTCTAATTTGGCTTCTGCACGGCTGCTGGACTTGGGGGCCGAAAGGGTGTATCTCCCGTCTTTCTGTCCCCTCCCCACAGCGAGACGGTTATGTCGTTCTCTTCCTGAGGCTGACGAAAATGTGAGGAAAGTCCTCTCTCCCATCTTATAGGAGGTGGCAGTTGAGGGTAACCCCTAGTGATTAAACGGATGAAAGGGCAGAAAGCTTGTGGGTGCCAGGAGGTGAGGAAGCATAAAACCTACACCACTGATAGGTAGCCCCCTTCTACCCCCGCCACCTCGCGTTATAGGTGACTTTATGTATAACATCCACCACTGAGCCAAGACTTCCTTACAGAAATTGTTAGCTGCCTGTTCTTTAGGGAAGGCTTGGAGAGAGCCCCGAGCAGGGTTAGAAGCTGCGAGATCCGGCATCTGAATGAAGAGAACCAAAATACTAACACTCACCTTAACGGCTTGAGTGCAGAAATAAACAGCGCAGGCAGAGGTTGCCATTCAGAGTTCCTCCGGGTGGATTGTTCCGTCTGACACGAGATCCAAGACCAGCTGGCTTCAGGAGAACAATTGTTGATTCCTAAGACCCACTCTCTGAGGATATGGACCTTTGTTATCTCTGCCACAGGTTTATCTCTCCCACACTTCTCTTGAACTCAACACTGTCTTTCTGAGCTACACTAAATCCCGCGAAGCTGTTTTAAATACTGCCCTTGACCCCACGGACTAGTCCTCCCTCCCTCCCTCTCCCCAACCTCAGGTCTTACAATAGAAGTCACTAAAGGTTAACTTGTCCCAGCTCTCCATACCACCTCATCCTCCCCTGCCACCACCCCTGACCACTCCCGCACTCACCCTTTGCTTGACACTCCTGCCCCTTCACCGTCCCCTCCCAGAACCCAAAGTTTAGTTGGGAGTTACTCCTGTAAACTCTCATAGCTCTCTGAGCTTACCCCTATTATACGACTTGCCACAGAAATAATTGTTGGTTTACTTCCACAGCCCCTCCCCCTCAATCTCTGGGGCTCAGCTGGGCCTTCCTCACCCTTATATTCCCAGCATAAACACTGTGCTTAGAGCATGGCAGGTACTTAATACATGTCTGTTGAATAAAAGAATGCTTAAGCATGGAGCCTAATTCATTATACTTTTATTTTTCACTACACTCTGGAATCACAAAGCAAATACAGGTAAATGCCAATATTAAAAAAATAATAAAACCATAGACACGATGGGAGAACATCAACAGATGAGTGATTTTGTGTTTGTTGTGGGTATGTTATTACTGTTGTTACTTAACTCCTGTACCAGACCATTTTACTGATTATTTCAAACGGTTAAAGAACAACTGTATATTCTCTTCCACATCATAGAAAGATGTAAATATTACCACTACACTTTATGCAGCTATATGAACTTTTATATTGAAACAAGACAGGAATGGCAAATGAGCAATTTCATTTATAAACACTGATCATGAATCTAATTCAAGGGTATATTAAAAGGAAGGAAATACTATTAGAAATAGAACACAAATAGCAAGCACAATGTGTACTTTTCACCCCAACCCTGCCCAGCTTCTGATTTGGGGCCCCAGGGCCCCTTTAATTGATGCCACCCAACTGAAGTGGCATACTTCCCCCAGACTTCACATGGGGCCAAAGAAGAACATAGCAGTTGCCTCAGACCTGGCTCTGGCCTCCTCATCTTCAACAGCCTCCCTATATTGCTCTGGCCAGTCCTGTGGTTGCTTTCTGTAGAGCCTGGCCATGTACTCCAAGGCTTTCATTTTGGTGGTTTCAAGGTGAGCTCGAGGACCCCACAGAAGCTCATATTCAACTGGATTAGAATAGGACAGTGGCCTGCATTCCAAGTAGCGCTGTCTCATAAGTTTGCAGGTGATGGCATGCTTTCTCCCTACATCCACACCAAATCTCCGAAGCAAATTCCAGACACTGGCCTCTTTGACACGGTTGCCCATCAGGAAGATCAAACCCAGGATTGGCATCAAATATTCTTGAGTGGGTCTCCCCAGGCTCTCTAGCATCATTTGCTCTTCTTCTGATTCTGGTTGCTGGACAAGGAGGTAAATGTGCTCACTGGTATCAACCTCAATCAGAGAGAACCCATAGAACAGATCGAGGATTAGAGTAGCTCGACTGAGGATATTTGGGAACACGTCCTCAAATTCTTTGCCAGTGTGAGCCAACAGCTCATCCTGATGTATAGGCAGCAACTCCTCTGTGACATTAATGGCCAACTGGACCAAATCATTTGCCTTATCATTCATAGTGTCCTCTGACCAGAACTCCAAGCCAGCAGCCTGGCTTCTTTCTTTGGCCTTGTCAGCTTCCAGGGCTTTATTATATTCTTCTGGCCAGCTCCAGGGTTCTTCATCATGGGCCTCTGCCACAAACTTCAGGGCTTCCATCTTTGTGATTTCCTTGTGGGCTCTAGAGCCCCACAAGAACTCAAATTCGAGGGGATTAGTGCCATACACTGGCCAGTACTCCAAGAACCGCATATGCAAAAAGTCAGTAGTTAGGAGGTTCCTTGTGCTGCCAAAGGGGATGTTGATCCTCTGGGGCTCATCTAACACATCAACCTTTAGCAACAGATCCCAAATGGAGGCCTCTCTTGCTCGGTTACCATTCAGGAGAATGTGGCCTAGGACCAAGGCCAGGAGACCTGCCTTTGGCATGTCCAGGGATTCTGCTATCCGATCAGTGGTCTGGAGACCCCGTTTGCTGATTAGTTTGTAGGTGTCAGCCTGGGGATCAAGAACCCTCAGGTTCAACCCAAAGACCTGGTCCAGATGGGCTGAGGCTCGTCTGAGGATCTCAGGAAACTGATCTGAGTATTCTCTGAGGAACTCTAGCATCTCTGTCTGCTGAATAGACCCCTCGATTTGGCTTTTCATTCGCATGAAATTCACCAAAGCAATCGACCTGTCCTCTAGAGGGTCGTGGACCCTGAGCGCCCCCAAACGTCGGGACTGCTCATCTATCAGCACCTCGAAGTCGTTCGGGTCCTGCGCAGCCTGGGAAGCGCTAGCGCCCTGAGAATCGATTGGCGCCTGAAGACCCTGGGGAGCATCAGGAACTAGCATGGAGGTGGGGGACCCGGAGGCATTAGTAGCCTGCATCTCACCATGGAAGTCGCTGTAATCTACAGTGGTCTCTGCGTTGCGGTGGCACGCATTCTGGCTTACCAGAGACATGGTTCCAGGAGACAGGAACAGGAATGGGGAGGTCAGCGATTCGTCGGAGAGAGGATGGTAGGTGTGTCGGCGCCTCAGCACAAAGCTGAAGCCAGAAACCCAGGAGCTGCGCGGATCAGAAGTGAGAGCTGGTGAGAGGAGCGATCCTCCTACACAAACACCAGCCAGCAATAAACGCAACCCTCAGAGAGCTAGGCTTTGCCGCAGCCTACGCAGGCGCAGTTGCGTTCTGCGACGTGGTGGCCACGCCCCGCTCCCAGTACCCGACTCCGGCCCCCTACTTCTGCCTGGCCCGAGAGGCTAGTTGAAGTGGTTGTTGCTAGAGTCAAACTTGTCAGAGAAAAGAATTCATGAAAGGGGGTAACAAACAAAGGTAAAGCGAAGAGGGTAAGGGTTGGGGAATGTTCAGTGATGCAACACAAAGGTTTTCTGTGGGGTATAAAGCTAATAGGCAGTAGAGGATTTGGAGAGGAGGAGGATGCTAAAGATGAGAATTATTTCACGGATTCATTAATTCATCCACTCATTCAACATATGTTTCTTGAGTATGTGTCACATGCTAGGCACAGTATTGGGTACTAGAGGTACACCAGAGGACAAACAATGATTATCCCTTTCTGTGTAGAGCTTACATTTTGGGGTAGGTTCAAACAATGGTAATAATAATGGAGCACTTACTATGTACCGGACACTATTTCTGGTATTTTCACTTATCTCATATTAAATCACTTAATCTTAGCTATGAGGTACTACTCTTAATGGTCCTCATTTTACAGATGAGGAAATTGAGTCATAGAGGTGAATTTACCTGTCCAAAGTCAGGCAACAAGTGGAAGAGACCAGGATTTGAATCCAGGTCTGTCAGAATCTCAAGCACAAGTACTTTCTCTCAATACCAGCTGTCCTTCACAAATGATTAGCCCTGTTTATTTAAGATACTCTTAATTAAAGTAGTTGAAAATGTATGCTCTGATGGAGGGACAGTTAACATATGGTACAAACACAGAAGGAACAAGCAATGAATTACAGCTTAGTCTGGGGTGTCTTGGATTGGGGGCACATGCCTCAAGGAAGAATTGAGCTCTAAGTGATGAATAGGATGGGAAGGATTTATAAGGGCATTCTAGGCTGAGGGATCAGCATCAGAAAAGGCTCAGAGGTTTGAAAGTACAAAATAAGTTTGCATAACAGCTGGACACCCAGGGTGGCTAGAGCCAAAGTGCACTAGGTTGGGAGGGAGATGCGGATGAAAGTGATGACAGGAATGATTGGATTTCCTGTTTCTTCATTTAGCAGTATGTGAGGACTGGTTGGGGCTCCATAAGGTGAGAACAACACCACCAGAATAGGACCTGATTATTTAAGTAGTTGGTCTTGTGTTTGGGGAGGCATAATTCAAACGCTTCAGCAAGGAAGAGGAGTCAGCTGCTTTATTTTCTGGGAGTGCTACCAAAGTAATTGGGCTAAATCCTAGCTCTCAACCATCAGGGTATGCAGTGGAATATTGAGAAGGAGAAAAATTTACATTTTTCTCCACAATTGAAATCCTTCCTTAAATTCTTGATGGTAATGAATACTGTTACATTCAGTTATCCTGTGCCCTAGAATTCCCTCAGAGGGCATTGCCTTCACATGAGGGTCCAGACACTTAACCTCTGACATTTTCTACATTCCAGATGCTTTCTTAAAGTAGGGAAGCAGGCAGTTCAGGACCATGGATTTGGCCAAACTGGAGTAAAAAGATCAATTTTTATACAAGTGAATGTGCATGTTCTACAGGTAGAAATGTTCAGTTTCTGTGCTGATCATATCTTAGGAGAATCTTGTGGAAAGCAGCAGCATCTTTTGAGCTGCTACAAAGGAGTAATTGAGATCAGACCTGATGGGATCCCTCACCCTGGTCTTTCCTCTTTGCCGGAAGCACTCCATGCTCCTTGTCTAGACAGGTGCTTCCCAAGGGCAGATTCAGAGAGGATTTTAAATTCTGCAGTCATTAAAGAAAACAAATGCAATTTCCCCCTGAAATCCAGTTCACATTTTTTTGTAAGTTGAATTTTCTACTACCCCTGCATCTAATAGATAAAAATAGCATTGAATGACAATATCTTACCTCTGAAATGACATGCTGATCCCATTCTACAGCATTCAAATTCTTCGCAAATTGGTCCTTACCTGGCTCTCCATCTTCATCTTTATCCCCCCTGTACATCCTTCCATGAAATCTGTTCCATAGCCACATTGAACTACACTTCTGGTCTCAGCCATTTCTACTTTACCAGTGTCCAAACTGTTCTAGTTATTGCTAAATGAAAAACGAAGGAGCTGTGCCTGTGGCTGTGACATATGACATGTTTTCCACCCTAACTATGAAAGTAAAAAGATGGGATCATACTCTCCATTCTGAACTTCTTTTGATAGTTTCTGACCTTCTTTTTGCATTTTAAAAACCTGTGAATATCTTTCCATACAACTGTTTATCTTCAGCATAATTTTAATAAAATATTTTAACTTTGAGTGCTTTTACTGAGATAACATAGACAAAGTACACAAATCGTGAATGTAGACTTGATAAATTACGACAGATTTAACACACCTTATGACCATCATGCCAGTCAGGAAACAGAACATTACCAGCATCTCAGAACCTACTATGGCACCCATCCCATCTCTCCCCTCATATTTGTCCCAAGAGGAAGCCCCTATTCTGACTTCTAGCATCACAGATTAGTTTTGCTGGTTTCTGAGTTTTGTACAATATCAATGGAATTATACAATATGTACTCATTTGTAGCTCTCTTTTTTCCAATAAAAATCCACTATGTCTTGTTAATTATCTTTGTTGTATATAGCAGTATTTGCTCATTTTCATTATTATATACTTTAACATTGAATGAATGTAGTACAACTTATCCTGTCAACTGCTGGTGGACATTACCTTTTTTCCAGTTTAGAGTTCTTACCAAAAATGCTGCTATGGACCTTCTCGTACCTGTCTTTCTGCTCACAGTTTCGTTTACGTTAGAAATAAATCTATTCATGGAATTCCTGTATTATAAGTGTGTGTGATTTCAGTTTACATAGCTTTTTCCAGAGAGTTTTTGAAATTTTTACACCAATTTACACTTCCACTAGTAGTGTATGAGAGTTCCTATTACTCTATATTCTTATCTGTAGGCATTCTAGTGTTTTTTTTTCATTTTTTTCATTTTGCGTTTTTTTCTTCACTCATATTTAGCTTTTTTTTAAAACTGCTTTTCAAATAAGAGTTGTCATTTGTTTTCCCAGTAGACGTTAAAGGCCAATGGACATTAAAGGCAGAAAGTTAAGAAAATGGGAGATGCTAGAATTTAGCTAGAAGACAGCAGCAAGAAGTGATAGTTGGTAGACACTCAAAGGGAAAGAGATAGAAACACTATTGAAAACTGAAATTAGAACGTAAATACTATAGCTGTGTTAGAGCACTCAGTGCAAGGACAAGAAATCCTCAGTGTACTAATTGTCCTCAAAATTTTCACTGCATATTATAATTTTTAAAGACCTAGCTCTATCAAGAAAAGTTAACTTCTGCTTATGAAAACAAATAAATATATATTACAGAATTATTAACCCAGAAAATACATAGCATTAAAAAAAGTGTTAGTACTCAAAGGAATAATATAATCACATATGTAAAATCTCATTCCTGACAAACTGGTGTTCACCAGAGGGGAAGGGGATAGGGGATTGAGTGAAATAGGTGAAAGGGATTAAGAGATACAAACTTCCAGTTATAAAATAAGTAAGTTACAGGGATGTAATGTACAGCATGGGGATTATAGTCAATAATATTGTAATAATTTTGTGTGGTGACAGATGGTAACTAGAATTATTGTGGTGCTCAATTTATAATGTATATAAATGTTGAATCACTATGTTGTACAACTGAAACTAATATAATATTGTATGTCAACTGTACTTCAATTTAAAAAATTAAAAGGAAAATATCTCATTCCTGGATAGTGATGTATAGATACAACATTGTGGTAACTATACCCCAATTTTTTAATAATATGCATTCCTTTATATCTAAAATTGTAATGATCACCTGATTTATTTTTTAAACAATAGTATTTTTATTCAGAGTCAAATAACAAGACCTGATTATTGTTATTAAGTTGGCCTGTACAGTTGACCCCCTTCACCCATTTTGCCCAACCCCCAACCCCCTTCTCCTCTGGTAACCACTACGTTGTTCTCTGTATCTATGAGTTTGTTTTAGTTTTATTTTGTTTTTTCATTGGTTTTCTTCATTTTTTTAGATTCCACATATGAGTGAAATTATATGGTATTTGTCTTTCTCTATCTGACTTACTTCACTTAGCATAATATCCTCCAGGTCCACCTATGTTATGGCAAATGGTAGGATTTCATTCCTTTTTATGGCTGAATAGTAGTATTCCAGTGTGTGTGTACCTAAGTTTCTGTGTGTGTGTGTGTGTGTGTGTGTGTGTGTGTGTGTGTGTGTATCTCACATCTTTAACCATTCATCCATTTATGGACTCTTATGGTATTCCCATTTCTTGGCTATTGTAAATAATACTGAGATGAGCATAGGAGTGCATATATCTTTTTGAATTAGGGTTTTCATATTCTTTAGATAAATATCCAGAAGTGGAACAGCTGGATTTATTTAGCAGTACTATTCTTAATTTTTTGAGGAAACTCCTTATTGTTTTTCATAGTTGTTGAACTAATTTACATTCCCACCAACAGTGTACAAGTGTTCCCTTTTCTCCCCATTCTCACCAATACTTGTTATCACCTGTATGCTTCAGGATAGCCATTTTAACAAGTGTAAAGTAATATATCATTGTGGTTTTGATTTGCATTTCCCTGATGATTAGTGATATTGAGCATTTTTTCATGTGCCTCTTGGGTATTTGGTGTCTTCTTTGGGAAAATATCTATTTAGTTCCTCTGCCCATTTTTAAAAATTGGACTGGGTTTTTCATTGTTAACTGTTACGAGCTATATGAGTTCTTTATATACTTTGGATATCAACCCCTTATCTGATACATGGTTTGCAAAAATTTTCTCACATTCTGTATGTTGTCTTTTAATTTTTTAAATTGTTTCTTTTGCTGTACAGAGTCTTTTAAATTTGGTGTAGTCCCATTTGTTTATTTCTGCTTTTGTTGTTTGATTTGGTGCCATATCCAAAAAATTATTGCCAAAACCAAAGCCAAGGAACTTCTTCCCTGAATTTTCTTCAAGGAGTTTTATGGTACCAGGTCTTATGTTTAAGTATTTAATCCATTTTGAGTTAACTTTTGTGAGCGATATAATATAAGGGTTGAATTTTATTGTTCTGCATATGTTTACCCAGTTTTCACAACACCATTTGTTGAAGAGGCTATTCTTTCTCTATTGGGTGTTCTTGGTGTCATTGTCAAATATTAGTTGACCATATATGTGGGGCTTTAATTCTGGGTTCTGTACTGTGTTCCACTGGTCCATGTGTCTACTTTTATGCCAGTGTCATACTGTTTTTATTACTACAGCTTTGTAATAAAGTTTGAAATCAGGAAGTATGATACGTCCAGCTTTCTTCTTTTTCTTTATGATTGCTTTGTTTATTCAGACTCTTTTGAAGTTCCATATAAATTTTTGGTTTGCTTTTACTATTTCTGTGAAGAATGCCATTGGTATCTTGATGCGGATTGTATTGAATCTATAGTTGGCTTTGGGTAGTAGGTACATAAAATGTTTTTAAGAGATTATTTTGGATGCTCTCTGGTGAATGGATAGTAGGAAGGAGCAAAAGTAGGTCCAGAGAGACTATTGGCTATTGGAATAATGCCAGTTAGTGATAATGATGGCTTGGACTTGAATTATGGTATGAGAAGGAGGAAATTTGTTAGATTCTCAACATGTATTAGGAAGAATTAAGATTTGGTGATAAATTATATGTGGAGGAACAAGAAAATTTGGGAAAAATTCAGAGTAAATTTTAAGGTTTTGGCTTAAGCAATTTGGTACATAGGGATGATTTACAAGGATCGTGAAGATTGGGAAAGGAACAGGTTTGCTTGGAGGAAATCAAGAGTTCTATTTTGACCATGTCATATTTTAAGTGGCTTATTATTAATTCAAACAGCAGGGTCAAGTAAGCTTTGGGGCCTGTGAATATGGAGATGTATGGGCTAGAGATTGCATTTAAAACCATCAAACTAGGAAAGATCACCCAGGGGCAAAGTGTAGAATAAGGGAAGAAACAAGGGCTTTAAGACATAACACTGAATGAAGCCTTCCTACATTTAGAGTTTAGGTAGATTACATGACTGTTGTATTCCTGGTGAGAATCATATCTCTCTGATCCCTTCAGCAAAGGATTTCATGTCCACAATGATCTCGGGAACAATTTTTCCTAAGGACAAATGCTGCCCACCAGTCTCTCAGGTGGAGGCAGATAGGTGTTTGGTGGATGTTATAGAGGAGGCTAAGTTTTTAGAATTCAGTTTTCAAAACCTTGATGAGCACTTGGGTCTGTCCCATCACTCAGTCAGTGGGGCTCCACTATGTTCCAGGTTCCCCATCCTGTAAGGTCATGGGAATGCATATTTTAAAGACACAGTCCATGTCTTTATGGAGCTGAATAAGGTTAAATGCAAGATGCTGTTGAGACATAGAAGAGGGAGTTCTTAACCATGTCTCTGGGTGTCTGACAATACTTAAAAGAGGAGATGATATTTGTGCATGGTAGGAGCTTTTCTAAGGCAATGTTTCTCCATTTGAAATGCATGGTGGTCCTTGAGATGATTTTAGTTGGTGCTCATACATTGATTTTAATGTGTAAGAGAAATATAGGTAAAGATATAAATAGATACAAACAGGTGCATGCACACATTTATAGCATAAACAACTCACAATTTCTCAAACATTAGTATTGTGCCTGAAAAAGTGTACACATCCCTACTGATTGGTCTCATTTATATTCAAGAACTCAAAATCTCAGATGGGAAGATAACATTGCCCAGTAAGGTTAATATGCTACCCTACTGTTTCTTTCCTATTGCCAAAATTCTTCTCCTACCTCAAACCTCCACTATTTCATCTCTTCCCCTTTCTCACAGCAAACTCATGACTGTGATTCACCTGTCGCTTAGAAAATATCCACAGTTAGATGGAAAGTCCATTGCCTTCATCCACCAAAGCTACCAACTTACTGACATCTTTACCCATATGCCTTCCTTTTATAATAGATGACATGTCCCTGTTTCTATTAAAGGCTGACATCTCTTCTTGTGCTATGGATATGACTCCTTCCTCCCCATCCTAAAAAATTATGTTTAAATATTTTCATAATGGTCTACAGTAAGGATACTATACAATTGATTCAATTCTCAATTGGTAGGTTATTTACAAACCTTACCACTATAAACAGCACAGCAATAAACATTCATATACATATGAATATATATATTTTTTAGTGGTACTTTTATATGATAAGTTTCCAAATGTAGGATTTATGGGTTGAAAAGCGTTTTTATTTTCAGTTTTGATAGGTATCTGTACATCACTTTCCCAATCATCTGGTTTTAGCTATTCTAGGGCCTGTGCCTTTCCATGTGAATTTAATTTAATTTATTTTCTTTTATTTAAAAAAATTTAATAACACATTTTATTTAGCCGAATATATCCAAAATATTATGATTGCAACATGTAATCAATATAAAAATATTATTATTTTTTAGATGGTGCATTCTCTTATTGGTGCCACTGAAGGTTTAAAACAGTATTTTTATTGTGGTAAAATACACATGACACAAAATTTACCATTTTAACCATTTTTAATTGAAGCATAGTTGACGTACAATATTATGTAAGTCAGAGGTGTACAATAGAGTGATTCACAATTTTTAAAAGTTATATTCCAAAGTTAAACCATGTTGTAGCATGTACCTGAACCTCATTCCTTTTTGTGGTTGAGTATGTATATATATATATATATATATATATATATATATATATATATATATATATATATATATATATATACACACATATTCCATTGAATGTATGTGCCACAATTTGTTTATCCAGTCATCTGTTGATGGATACTTTTCTTGTTTCCACCTTTTGAATATTGTGAATAATCGTGCAATGATAATTGACATACAAATAAATGTTTGTGTCTGTCTTTTTATTCTTGAGTATATATACCTAAGAGCAGAATTGTTTGGGCACGTGGCTTAACTTTCTGAATAACCACCACACTGTCTTACACAGCACCTGCACCATTTTACATGCCCAACAGCAATGTGTGAGTGTCCCAAATTCTCCACATCCTTGCCAATGCTTGCTTGTTTTTTCTTATTATAGCCATCCTAGTAGGTATTAAGTGGTATCAAATTGTGGTTTTGATTTGCATTTCCCTAATGAATAATGATATTGAGTACCTTTTCATATGCTTACCAACGATTTGCATATCTTCTTTGGAGAAATGCCTATTAAAGTCTAACTTTAAAAAATTATATTCCATTTATAGTTATTATAAAATATTGGCTGTATTCCCTGTATTGTACAATATATCTTTGTAGCTTATTTTACACATAACTGTTTCTACCTCTTAATCCCCTATCCCTATATTGCCCCTCCCCATTCCCTCTTCCCACTGGTAACCACTAGTTTGTTCTCTATACCTGTGAGTCTATTTCTTTTTTGTTATTTTTACTAGTTTCTTTTATTTTTTAGATTCTACATATAAATGATATCACACAGTGTCTCTCTCTGCCTGACTTATTTCACTAAGCATAATACCCTCTACGTCTACCCATATTTTTGCAAATGGTAAAATTTCATTCTTTCTTCTGGTTATTATTCCATTGTATATATATACACCACATCTTCTTAATACATTCATCTGTTGATAGACACTTTGGTGGCTTCCATGTCTTAGCTATTGTAAATAATGCTGCTATGGACATTTGGGTGCATGTATCTTTTCAAATTAGTGTTTTCATTGTCTTTGAATACATACCCAAGAGTGGAATTTCTGAATCATATGGTAGTTCTATTTTTAAATTTCTAAGGAATATCCAGAATGTTTTCCATAGTGGGTACACCAATTTACATTCCCACCAACGCTGTATGAGGGTTCCCTTTTCTCTACATCCTCGCCAACATTTGTTATTGTGTTCTTTTTGATAATAGCCATTTTGAGAGGTAAGGTGCTGTATCATTAATTTTGATTTGCATTTCGCTGATGATTACTGATGTCGAGCATCTTTTCATGTGCCAGCTGGTCATCTATATGTCCTCTTTGGAAAAATGTTTATTCAGGTTTCTGCCCATTTTTAAATTAGGTTGTTTGTTTGATTTTTATATTGAGTTGCATGAACTGTTTATATATTGATATTTTGGATATTAATTATTTATTGGTCATATCATTTGCAAATATTTTCTCCCATTTATTAGATTGTCTTTTCATTTTGTTTATGGTTTCCATTGCTGTGCAAAAGCTTTTAAGTTTAAATAGTTTAAAAGTTTGTTTATTTTCTTTTTTTTTCAAGGATGTTGGTTTTATTTTATTTATTTTTCAAAACATTTTATTGGAGTATAATTGCTTTACAATGGTGTGTTAGCTTCTGCTTTATAACAAAGTGAATCAGGTATACATATACATATATTCCCATATCTCATCCCTCTTGAGTCTTGCAAAGCTGTGCAAAAGCTTTGAAGTTTCACTAGGTCCCATTTGTTTATTTTTATATTTTCGATTTCTGTAGGAGGTGGGTCAAAAAGGATCTTGCTGTGATTTATGTCATAGAGTGTTCTGCCGATGTTTTCCTCTAAGAGTTTGATAGTGTCTGGCCTTACATTCAGGTCTTTAATCCATTTTGAGTTTATTTTTGTGTATGGTGCTAAGGAGTGCTCTAATTTTATTCTTCTACATGTAGCTGTCCAGTTTTCCCAGTACCACTTATTGAAGAGGCTGTCTTTTCTCCACTGTATATTCTTGCCACCTTCATCAAAAATAAGGTGACCATATGTGCGTGGGTTTATCTCTGGGTTTTGTATCCTGTTTCATTGATATATATTTCTGTTTCTGTGTCGGTACCATACTGTCTTCATTACTGTAGCTTTGTAGTATACTCAGAAGGCAGGGAGCCTGATTCCTCCAGCTCCGTTTCTCGTTCTCAAGATTGCTTTCGTTATTCGTGGTCTTTTGTGTTTCCATTCAAATTGTGAAATTTTGTTCTAGTTCTGTGAAAAATGCTAGTGGTAGTTTGATGTGCATCGCATTGAATCTGTAGATTGCTTTGGGACTATAGTCATTTTCACAATGTTGACACTTCCATCTCAAGAATATGATATATCACTCCATCTATATATTTGTATCATCTTTAATTTCTTTCATCAGTGTCATAATTTTCTGTATACAGGTGTTTTGTCTCCTTAGGTAGGTTTTTCCTACATATGTTATTCTTTTTGTTGCAATGGTAAATGGGAGTATTTTCTTTTTTTTTTTAACATCTTTATTGGGGTATAATTGCTTTATGATGGTATGTTAGTTTCTGCTTTATAACAAAGTGAGTCAGTTATACATATACATATGTTCCCATATCTCTTCCCTCTTGCGTCTCCCTCCCTCCCACCCTCCCTATCCCACCCCTCCAGGCGGTCACAAAGCACTGAGCTGATCTCCCTGTGCCATGCGGCTGCTTCCCACGAGCTATCTACCTTTCGTTTGTTAGTGTGTATATGTCCATGACTCTCTCTTGCCCTGTCACAGCTCACCCTTCCTCCTCCCCATATCCTCAAGTCCGTTCTCCAGTAGGTCTGTGTCTTTATCCCTGTCTTACCCCTGGGTTCTTCATGAAAATTTTTTTTTCTTCTTAAATTCCATATATATGTGTTAGCATATGGTATTTGTCTTTCTCTTTCTGACTTACTTCACTCTGTATGACAGACTCTAGGTCTATCCACCTCATTACAAATAGCTCAATTTTGTTTCTTTTTATGGCTGAGTAATATTCCATTGTATATATGTGCCACATCTTCTTTAACCATTCATCCGATGATGGGCACTTAGGTTGTTTCCATCTCCGGGCTATTGTAAATAGAGCTGCAATGAACATTTTGCTACATGACTCTTTATGGATTTTGGTTTTCTCAGGGTATATGCCCAGTAGTGGGATTTCTGGGTCATATAGTAGTTCTATTTGTAGTTTTTAAGGAACCTCCATACTGTTCTTCATAGTGGCTGAACGAATTCACATTCCCACCAGCAGTGCAAGAGTGTTCCCTTTTCTCCACACCCTCTCCAGCATTTACTGTTTCTAGATTTTTTGATAATGGCCATTCTGACTGGTGTGAGATGATATCTCATTGTAGTTTTGATTTGCATTTTTCTAATGATTAATGATGTTGAGCATTCTTTCATGTGTTTGTTGGAAATCTGTATATCTTCTTTGGAGAAATGTCTATTTAGGTCTTCTGCCCATTTTTGGATTGGGTTGTTTGTTTTTTTCTTATTGAGCTGCATGTGCTGCTTGTAAATTCTGGAGATTAATCCTTTGTCAGTTGCTTCATTTGCAAATGTTTTCTCCCATTCTGAGGGTTGTCTTTTGGTCTTGCTTATGGTTTCCTTTGTTGTGCAAAAGCTTTGAAGTTTCATTAGGTCCCATTTGTTTATTTTTGTTTTTATTTCCATTACTCTAGGAGGTGGGTCAGAAAGGATCTTGCTGTGATTTATGTCATAGAGTGTTCTGCCTATGTTTTCCTCTAAGAGTTTGATAGTTTCTGGCCTTACATTTAGGTCTTTAATCCATTTTGAGCTTATTTTTGTGTATGGTGTTAGGGAGTGATCTAATCTCATACTTTTACATGTATCTGTCCAGTTTTCCCAGCACCACTTACTGAAGAGGCTGTCCTTTCTTCACTGTACATTCCTGCCAACTTTATCAAAGATAAGGTGACCATATGTGAGTGGGTTTATCTCTGGACTTTCTATCCTGTTCCATTGATCTCTCTTTCTGTTCTTGTGCCAGTACCATACTGTCTTGATTACTGTAGCTTTGTAGTATAGTCTGAAGTCAGGGAGCCTGATTCCTCCATCTCCTTTTATCGTTCTCAAGATTGCTTTGGCAATTCGGGGTCTTTTGTGTATCCATACAAATTGTGAAATTTTTTGTTCTAGTTCTGTGAAAAATGCCAGTGGTAGTTTGATAGGATTGCATTGAATCTATAGATTGCTTTGGGTAGGAGAGTCATTTTCACAATGTTGATTCTTCCAATCCAAGAACATGGTATATCTCTCCATCTATTTGTATCATCTTTAATTTGTTTCATCAGTGTCTTATAATTTTCTGCATACAGGTCTTTTGTCTCCTTAGGTAGGTTTATTCCTAGATATTTTATTCTTTTTGTTGCAATGGTAAATGGGACTGTTTTCTTGATTTCACTTTCAGATTTTTCATCATTAGTATATAGGAATGCCAGAGATTTCTGTGCATTAGTTTTGTATCCTGGTACTTTACCAAATTCATTGATTAGCTCTAGTAGTTTTCTGGTAGCATCTTTAGGATTCTCTATGTATAGTATCATGTCATCTGCAAACAGTGACAGCTTTACTTCTTCTTTTCCAATTTGGATTCCTTTTATTTCCTTTTCTTCTCTGATTGCTGTGGCTAAAACTTCCAAAACTATGTTGAATAATAGTGGTGAGAGTGGGCAACCTTGTCTTGTTCCTGATCTTAGTGGAAATGCTTTCAGTTTTTCACCATTGAGGATGATGTTGGCTGTGGGCTTGTCATATATGGCTTTTATTATGTTGAGGAAAGTTCCCTCTATGCCTACTTTCTGGGGGTTTTTATCATAAATGGGTGTTGAATTTTGTCAAAAGCTTTCTCTGCATCTATTGAGATGATCATATGGATTTTCTCCTTCAATTTGTTAATATGGTGTATCACATTGATAGATTTGTGTATATTGAAGAATCCTTGCATTCCTGGAATAAAGCCGACTTGATCATGTTGTATGTTCCTTTTAATGTGCTGTTGGATTCTGTTTGCTAGTATTTTGTTGAGGATTTTTGCATCTATGTTCATCAGTGATATTGGCCTGTAGTTTTCTTTCTTTGTGACATCCTTGTCTGGTTTTGGTATCAAGGTGAAGATGGCCTCGTAGAAGGAATTTGGGAGTGTTCCTCCCTCTGCTATATTTTGGAAGAGTTTGAGAAGTATAGGTGTTAGCTCTTCTCTAAATGTTTGATAGAATTCGCCTGTGAAGCCATCTGGTCCTGCGGTCTTTTTTGTTGGAATATTTTTAATCACAGTTTCAATTTCCGTGCTTGTGATTGGTCTGTTCATATTTTCTATTTCTTCCTGATTCAGTTTTGGCAGGTTGTGCATTTCTAAGAATTTGTCCATTTCTTCCAGATTGTCCATTTTATTGGCATAGAGTTGCTTGTAGTAATCTCTCATGATCTTTTTTATTTCTGCCATGTCTGTTGTTACTTCTCCATTTTCGTTTCTAATTCTATTGATTTGAGTCTTCTCTCTTTTTTTCTTGATGAGTCTGACGAGTGGTTTATCTATTGTGTTTATCTTCTCAAAGAACCAGCTTTTAGTTTTATTGATCTTTGCTATTGTTTCCTTCATTCTTTTTCATTTATTTCTGATCTGATTTTTATAATTTCTTTCCTTCTGCTAGCTTTTGGGTTTTTTTGTTCTTCTTTCTCTAATTGCTTGAGGTGCAAGGTTAGGTTGTTTATTTGAGATGTTTCCTGCTTCTTAAGGTGGGCTTGTATTGCTATAAACTTCCCCCTTAGAACTGCTTTTGCTGCATCCCATAGGTTTTGGGTCGTTGTGTCTCCATTGTCATTTGTTTCTAGGTATTTTTTTATTTCCTCTTTGATTTCTTCAATGATCACTTCATTATTAAGTAGTGTATTGTTTAGCCTCCATGTGTGTGTATTTTTTACAGATCTTTTCCTGTAATTGATATCTAGTCTCATGGCATTGTGGTCAGAAAAGTTACTTGATACAACTTCAATTTTCTTAACTTTACCAAGGCTTGATTTGTGACACAAGATATGATCTATCCTGGAGAATGTTCCATGAGCACTTGAGAAAAATGTGTATTCTGTTGTTTTTGGATGGAGTGTCCTATAAATATCAATTAAGTCCATCTTGTTTAATGTATCATTTAAAGCTTGTGTTTCCTTATTTATTTTCATTTTGGATGATCTGTCCATGGGTGAAAGTGGGGTGTTAAAGTCCCCTACTATGAATGTGTTACTGTCGATTTCCCCTTTTATGGCTGTTAGTATTTGCCTTATGTATTGAGGTGCTCCCATGTTGGGTGCATAAATATTTACAATTGTTATATCTTCTTCTTGGATCGATCCCTTGATCATTATGTAGTGTCCTTCTTTGTCTATTCTAATAGTCCTTATTTTAAAGTCTATTTTTTCTGATATGAGAGTTGCTACTCCAGCTTTCTTTTGGTTTCCATTTGCATGGAATATCTTTTTCCATCCCCTTACTTTCAGTCTGTATGTGTCTCTAGGTCTGAAGTGGGTCTCTTGTAGACAACATATGTAAGGGTCTTGTTTTTGTATCCATTCAACCAGTCTGTGTCTTTTGTTGGGAGCATTTAGTCCATTTACATTTAAGGTAATTATCGATATGTATGTTCCTATTCCCATTTTCTAAATTGTTTTGGGTTCCTTATTATAGGTCTGTTCATTCTCTTGTGTTTCTTCTCTAGAGAAGTTCCTTTAGTATTTGTTGTAAAGCTGGTTTGGTGGTGCTGAACTCTCTCAGCTTTTGCTTGTCTGTAAAGGTTTTAATTTCTCCATCAAATCTGAATGAGATCCTTGCTGGGTAGAGTAGTCTTGGCTGCAGGTTTTTCTCCTTCATCACTTTCAATATGTCCTGCCACTCCCTTCTGGCTTGTAGGGTTTCTGCTGAGAGATCAGCTGTTAACCTTATGGGAATTCCCTTGTGTGTTATTTGTTGTTTTTCCCTTGCTGCTTTTAATATGCTTTCTTTGTATTTAATTTTTGACAGTTTGATTAATATGTGTCTTGGCGTATTTCTGCTTGGATTTATCCTGTATTGGGAGAGTGTTTTCCTAATTTCACTTCCAGATTTTTCATCATTAATGTATAGGAATGCCAGGGATTTCTGTGTATTATTTTGGTATCCTGCTACTTTACCAAATTCATTGATTAGCTCTAGTTGTTTTCTGGTAGCATCTTTAGGATTCTCTATGAAGAGTATCATGTCATCTGCAAACAGTGACAGCTTTACTTCTTTTTTTCCGATTAGGATTCCTTTTGTTTCTTTTTCTTCTCTGATTGCTGTGGCTAAAACTTCCAAAACAATGTTGAATAATAGTGGTGAGAGTGGGCAACCTTGTCTTGTTCCTGATCTTAGTGGAAATGGTTTCAGTTTTTCACCATTGAGGATGATGTTGACTGTGGGTTTGTCATATATGGCCTTTATTATGTTGAGGAAAGTTCCCTCTATGCCTACTTTCTGCAGGGTTTTTATCATAAATGGGTGTTCAATTTTAGCAAAAGCTTTCTCTGTATCAATTTAGAAGATCATATTGTTTTTCTTCTTCAGTTTGTTAATATGGTGTATCACGTTGATTGATTTGCGTATATTGAAGAATCCTTGCATTCCTGGAATAAACCTGACTTGATCACGGTGCATGATCCTTTTATTGTGCTGTTGGATTCTGTTTGCTAGTATTTTGTTGAGGATTTTTTCATCTATGTTCATCAGTGATATTGGCCTGTAGTTTTCTTTCTTTTTGACGTCTTTGTCTGGTTTTGGTATCAAGGTGATGGTGGCCTCGTACAATGAGTTTGGGAGTGTTCCAACCTCTGCCATATTTTCGAAGAGTTTGAGAAGGATAGGTGTTAGCTGTTCTCTTCATGTTTGATAGAATTCGCCTGTGAAGCCATCTGGTCCTGGGCTTTTGTTTTGGAAGATTTTTAATCACAGTTTCAATTTCAGTGCTTGTGATTGGTGTATTCATATTTTCTATTTCTTCCTGGTTCAGTCTCGGCCGGTTGTGCCTTTCTAAGAAGTTGTCTGATTCTTCCAGGTTGTCCATTTTATTGGCATATAGTTGCTTGTAGTAATCTCTCATGATCATTTGTATTTCTACAGTGTCTGTTGTTACTTCTGTTTTTTCATTTGTAATTCTACTGATTTGAGTTTTCTCCCTTTTTTCTTGATGTGTCTGGCTAATAGTTTATCAATTTTGTTTATCATCTCAAACAACAAGTTTTTAGTTTTATTGATCTTTGCTATCATTTTCTTCATTTCTTTTTCATTTATTTCTGATTTGATTTTTATGATTTCTTTCCTTTTGCTAACTTTGGGTTTTTTTTTGTTCTTCTTTCTCTAATTGCTTGAGGTGCAAGGTTAGGTTGTTTATTTGAGATGTTTCCTGCTTCTGAAGGTGGGCTTGTATTGCTATAAACTTCCCCCTTAGAACTGCTTTTGCTGCACCCTATAGGTTTTGGGTCATCGTATTTTCATTGTCATTTGTTTCTAGGTATTTTTTAATTTTCTCTTTGATTTCTTCAGTTATCTCTTGGTTATTTAGTAGTGTTTTATTTAGCTTCCATGTGCTTGCATTTTTACAGTTTTTTTCCTGTAATTGATATCTAGTCTCATAGCGTTGTGGTTGGAAAAGATAGTTTATACAGTTTCAATATTGCTAAATTTACCAAGGCTTGATTTGTGACCCAAGATATGACCTATCCTGAAGAATGTTCCATGAGCACTTGAGAAGAAAGTGTATTCTGTTGTTTTTGCATGGAATGTCCTTTAAATATCAATAGAGTCCATCTTGTTTAATGTATCATTTAAAGCTTGTGTTTCTTTATTTATTTTCCTTTTGGATGATCTGTCCGTTGGTGAAAGTGGGGTATTAAAGTCTCCTACTATGATTGTGGTACTGTCGATTTCCCCTTTTATGGCTGTTAGTATTTGCCTTATGTTTTGAGGTGCTCCTATGTTGGGTTCATAAATATTTACAATTGATATATCTTCTTCTTGGATTGATCCCTTGATCATTATATAGTGTCCTTCTTTGTCTCTTGTAATAGTCTTAGTTTTAAAGTCTATTTTGTCTGATATGAGAATTGCTACTCCAGATTTCTTTTGATTTCCACTTGTATGGAATATGTTTTTCCATCCCCTCACTTTCAGTCTGTATGTTTCCTTCAGTATGAAGTGGGTATCTTGTAGACAGCATATATACGGGTCTTGTTTTTGTATCTATTCAGCCAATCTGTGTCTTTTTGTGAGAGCATTTAGTCCATTTACATTTAAGGTAATTATCGATATGTGTGTTCCTGTTACCATTTTCTTAATTGTTTTGGGTTTTTTATTGTAGGTCTTATCCTTCTCTTGTTTTTCCTGCCTAGAGAAGTTCCTTTAGCAGTTGTTGTAAAGGTGGTTTGGTGGTGCTGAATTCTCTTATGTTTTCTTCTCTGTAAAAGTTTTAATTTCTCCGTCGAATCTGAATAGAATCACTGCTGGGTAGAGTAATATTGGTTGTAGGTTTTTCCCTTTCATCACTTTAAATATGTCCTGCCAGTCCCTTCTGGCTTGCAGCGTTTCTGCTTAGAAATCAGCTGCTAACCTTATGGGGATTCCCTTGTATATTATTTATTCCCTTTCCCTTGCTGCTTTTAATACTTTTCCTTTGTATTTAATTTTTGATAGTTTTTTTAACATCTTTATTGGAGTATAATTGCCTTACAATGTTGTGTTCCTTTCTGCTTTATAACAAAGTGAATCAGTTATACATATACATATGTTCCCATGTCTCTTCACTCTTACATCTCCCTCCCACCCACCCTCCTTATGCCACCCCTACAGGCGGTCACAAAGCACAGAGCTGATCTCCCTGTGCTATGCGGCTGCTTCCCACTAGCTATCTAACTTAGGTTTGGTAGTGTATATATGTCCATGCCTCTCTCTCACTTTCTCACACCTTACACCTCCCCCTCCCCATATCCTCAAGTCCATTCTCTAGTAAGTCTGTGTCTTTGTTCCTCTCTTACCACTAGGTTCTTCATGACATTTTCTTCCTTAAATTCCATACATATGTGTTAGCATACGGTATTTGTCTCTCTCTTTCTGACTTAATTCATTCTGTATGACAGACTGTAGGTCTATCCACCTCATTACAAATAGCTCAAATTCGTTTCTTTTTATGGCTGAGTAATATTCCATTGTATATATGTGCCACATCTTCTTTATCCATTCATCCGATGATGGACACTTAGGTTGTTTCCATCTCTGGGCTATTGTAAATAGAGCTGCAATGAACATTTTGCTACATGACTCTTTTTGAATTATGGTTTTTTCACTGTATATGCCCAGTAGGGGGATTGCTGGGGCATATGATAGTTCCATTTGTAGTTTTTTAAGGAAACTCCATACTGTTCTCCATAGTGGCTATATCAATTTACATTCCCAACAACATTGCAAGAGGGTTCCCTTTTCTCCACACCCTCTCCAGCATTTATTGTTTCTAGATTTTTTGATGATGGCCATTCTGACTGGTGTGAGATGATATCTCATTGTAGTTTTGATTTGCATTTCTCTAATGATTAATGATGTTGAGCATTCTTTCATGTGTTTGTTGGCAGTCTGTATATCTTCTTTGGAGAAATGTCTATTTAGGTCTTCTGCCCATCTTTGGATTGGGTTGTTTGCTTTTATGTTATTGAGCTGCATGAGCTGCTTATAAATTTTGGAGATTAATCCTTTGTCAGTTGCTTCATTTGAAAATATTTTCTCGCATTCTGAGGGTTGACTTTTGATCTTGTTTATGATTTCCTTTTCTGTGCCAAAGCTTTGAATTTTCATTAGGTCCCATTTGTATTTTTTTGCTTTTAATTCCAATTCTCTAGGAGGTGGGTCAAAAAGGATCTTGCTGTGATTTATGTCATAGAGTGTTCTGCCTATGTTTTTCTCTAAGAGTTTGATAGTTTCTGGCCTTACATTTAGGTCTTTAATCCACTTTGAGCTTATGTTTTTGTATGCTGTTAGGGAGTGATCTAATCTCATACTTTTACATGTACCTGTCAAGTTTTCCCAGCACCACTTATGGAAGAGGCTGTCCTTTCCCCACTGTACATTCCTGCCTCCTTTGTCAAAGATAAGGTGATCATATGTGCATGGGTTTATCTCTGGGCTTTCTATCCTGTTCCATTGATCCATGCTTCTGTTTTTGTGCTGGTACCATACTATCTTGATTACTGTAGCTTTGTAGTATAGTCTGAAATCAGGGAGCCTTATTCCTCAAGCTCCATTTTTGGTTCTCAAGATTGCTTTGGTTATTCTGGCTCTTTTGTGTTTCCATACAAATTGTGAAATTTTTTGTTCTAGTTCTGTGAAAAATGCCAGTGGTAGTTTGATAGGAATTGTATTGAATCTGTAGATTGCTTTGGGTAGTAGAGTCATTTTCACAATGTTGATTCTTCCAATCTAAGAACATGGTATATCTCTCCATCTATTTGTATCATCTTTAATTTGTTTCATCAGTGTCTTATAATTTTCTGCATACAGGTCTTTTGTCTCCTTAGGTAGGTTTATTCCTAGATATTTTATTCTTTTTGTTGCAATGGTAAATGGGACTGTTTTCTTGATTTCACTTTCAGATTTTTCACCATTACTATATAGGAATGCCAGTGATGTTGGTGCATTAATTTTGTATCCTGCTACTTTACCAAATTCATTGATTAGCTCTAGAAGTTTTCTGGTAACATCTTTAGGATTCTCTATGTATAGTATCACGTCACCTGCAAACAGTGACAGCTTTACTTCTTCTTTTCCAATTTGGATTCCTTTTATTTCCTTTTCTTCTCTGATTGCTGTGGCTAAAACTTCCAAAACTATGTTGAATAAGAGTGGTGAGAGTGGGCAAACTTGTCTTGTTCCTGATCTTAGTGGAAATGCTTTCAGTTTTTCACCACTGAGGATGATGTTGGCTGTGGGCTTGTCATATATGGCCTTTATTATGTTGAGGAAATTTCCCTCTATGCCTACTTTCTGCCAGATTTCTATCATAAATGGGTGTTGAATATTGTCAAAAGCTTTCTCTGCATCTATTGTGATGATCATATGGTTTTTCTCCTTCAATTTGTTAATATGGTGTATCACGTTGATTGGTTTTCATATATTGAAGAATCCTTGCATTCCTGGAATAAACCCCACTTGATCATGGTGTATGATCCTTTTAATGTGCTGTTGCATTGCTTGCTAGTATTTTGTTGAGAATTTTTCATCTATGTTCATCAGTGTTATTGGCCTTTAGTTTTCTTTCTTTGTGACATCGTTGTCTGGTTTTGGTATTAAGGTGATGGTGTCCTCGTAGAATGAGTTTTCAAGTGATCCTTCCTCTGCTATATTTTGGAAGAGTTTGAGAAGGGTAGGTGTTAGCTCTTCTCCAAATGTTTGATACAATTCGCCTGTGAAGCCATCCGGTCCTGGGCTTTTGTTTATTGGAAGATTTTTAATCACAGTTTCAATTTCAGTGCTTGTGATTGGTGTGTTCATATTTTCTATTTCTTCCTGATTCAGTCTTGGCAGTTTGTGCATTTCTAAGAATTTGTCCATTTCTTCCAGGTTGTTCAGTTTATTGGCATAGAGTTGCTTGTAGTAATCTCTCATGATCTTTTGTATTTCTGCAGTGTCAGTTGTTACTTCTCCTTTTTCATTTCTAACTCTATTGATCTGTGTCTTCTCCCTTTTTTTCTTGATCAATCTGGCTAATGGTTTATCAGTTTTGTTTTTCTTCTCAAGGAACCAGCTTTTAGTTTTATTGATCTTTGCTATTGGTTCCTTCATTTCTTTTTCATTTTTTTCTGATCTGATCTTTATCATTTCTTTCTTTCTGCTAACTTTGGGATTTTTTTGTTCTTCTTTCTCTAATTGCTTTAGGTGCAAGGTTAGGTAGTTTATTCGAGATGTTTTCTGTTTCTTAAGGTAGGATTGTGTTGCTATAAACTTCCCTGTTAGAACTGCTTCTGCTGCATCCCATTTGTTTTGGGTCGTCATATCTCCATTGTCATTTGTTTCTAGGTATTTTTTGATTTCCTCTTTGATTTCTTCAGTGATCACTTCGTTTTTAGGTAGTGTATTGTTTAGCCTCCATGTGTGTGTATTTTTTACAGATCTTTTCCTGTAATTGATATCTAGTCTCATAGTATTGTGGTCTGAAAAGATACTTGATATAATTTCAATTTTCTTAAATTTACCAAGGCTTGATTTATGACCCAAGATATGATCTATCCTGGAGAATGTTCCATGAACACTTGAGAAAAATGTGTATTCTGTTGTTGTTGGATGGAATGTCCTATTGTTATCAATTAAGTCCATCTGGTCTGTTGTGTCATTAAAGCTTGTGTTTCCTTATTGATTTTCGTTTTGGATGATCTGTCCATGGGTGAAAGTGGGGTGTTAAAGTACCCTAATATGAATGTGTTACTGTCGATTTCCCCTTTTATGGCTGTTCGTATTTGCCTTATGTATTGAGGTACTCTGATATTGGGTGCATATATATTTCAATTGTTATATCTTCTTTGGATAAATCCCTTGATCACTATGTAGTGTCCTTCTTTGTCTGTTCTAATCGTCTTTATTTTAAAGTCTACTTTGGCTGATATGAGAATTGCTACTCCAGCTTTCTTTTGGTTTCCATTTGCATGGAATATCTTTTTCCATCCTCTTACTTTCAGTCTGTATGTGTCACTAGGTCTGAAGTGGGTCTCTTGTAGACAGCATATATATGGGTCTCGTTTTTGTATCTATTCAGCCAATCTGTGTCTTTTGGTGGTAGCATTTAGTCCATTTACATTTAAGGTAATTATCAATATGTATGTTTCTATTCCCATTTTCTTAATTGTTTTGTGTTCGTTATTGTAGGTGTTTTCCTTCTTTTGTGTTTCTTGCCTAGAGAAGTTTTTATAGCATTTGTTGTAAATCTGGTTTGGTGGTGCTGAACTCTCTCAGCTTTTGCTTGTCTTTAAAGGTTTTAATTTCTCCATCAAATCTGAATGAGAGCCTTGCTGGGTAGAGTAATCTTGGTTGCAGGTTTTTGTCCTTCATCACTTTAAATATGTCCTGCCAGTCCCTTCTGGCTTGCAGTTTTTGATGAAAGATCAGCTGTTAACCTTATTGGGATTCCCTTGTCTCTTATTTGTTGTTTTTCCCTTGCTGCTTTTAATATGTTTTCTTCGTATTTCATTTTTGACAGTTTGATTAATATGTGTCTTGGCGTATTTCTCCTTGGATTTATCCTGTATGGGACTCTCTGTGCTTCCTGGACCTGATTAGCTCTTTCCTTTCCCATATTAGGGAAGTTTTCAACCATAATCTCTTCAAATATTTTCTCAGTCTCTTTCTTTTTCTCTTCTTCTTCTGGAACCCCTATAATTCAAATGTTGGTGTGTTTAATGTTGTCCCAGAGGTCTCTGAGACTGTCCTCCGTTTTTTTCATTCTTTTTTCTTTATTCTGCTCTGCAGTAGTTATATCCACTATTTTATCTTCCAGGTCACTTATCCGTTCTTCTGCCTCAGTTATTCTGCTATTGATCCCATCTAGAGTATTTTTCATTTCATTTATTGTGTTGTTCATCATTGTTTGTTTCATCTTTAGTTCTTCTAGGCCCTTGTTAAATGTTTCTTGCATTTTGTCTATTGTATTTCCAAGATTTTTGATCACCTTTACTATCATTATTTTGAATTCTTTATCAGGTAGACTGCTTATTTCTTCTTCATTTGTTAGGTCTGTTGGGTTTTTATCTTGCTCCTTCATCTACTGTGTGTTTCTCTGTCTTCTCATTTTGCTTGTCTTACTGTGTTTGTGGTCTCCTTTTTGCAGGCTGCAGGTTCCTAGTTCCTGTTGTTTTTGGTGTCTGTCCCCAGTGGCTAAGGTTGGTTCAGTGGGTTGTGTAGGCTTCGTGGTGGAGAGGACTAGTGCCTGTATTCTGGTGGATGAGGCTGGATCTTTTCTTTCTGGTGGGTAGGTCCGTGTCTTGTTGTGTGTTTGGGGGTGTCTGTGGACTTATTATGATTTTAGGCAGCCTCTCTGCTAATGGGTGGTGTTGTGTTCCTGTCTTGCTAGTTGTTTGACATAGGATGTCCAGCACTGTAGCTTGCTGGTCATTGAGTTAAGCTGGGTGCTAGTGTTGTGATGGAGCTCTCTGGGAGATTTTTGCCATTTGATCTTATGTGGAGCTGGGAGTTCTCTTCTGGACCAGTGTCCTGAAGTTGGCTCTCCCACCTCAGAGACACAGCACTGACTTTTGGCTGTAGCACCAAGAGCCTTTCATCCCCACAGCTCAAAATAAAAGGGAGAAAATTAGAAAGAAAGAATTAGTAGAAGTAGAAAGAAAGAAAGAATAAAATAAAATAAGATAAAATATAATAAAGTTATTAAAGTAAAAAATAATTATTAAGAGAAAAAAAATTTAAAAAACAAACAAAAAAAAACTCGACAGATAGAACCCTAGGGTAAATGGTGGAAGCAAAGCTATACAGACAAAATCTCACACAGAAGCATACACACTCTCAAAAAGAGGAAAAGGGGAAAAAATCATAAATTTTGCTCTCAAAGTCCACCTCCTCAATTTGGGGTGATTCGTTGTCTATTCATGTATTCCACAGATGCAGGGTACATCAAGCTGATTGTGCAGCTTTAATCCACTGGTTCTGAGGCTGGTGGGACAGATTTCCCTTTCTCTTCTTTGTTCTCACATTTCCCGGGGCTCAGCTTCGGATTTGGCCCTGCATCTGTGTGTAGGTAGCCGGAAGGTGTCTGTTCTTCACTCAGGACGGGGTTAAAGGAGCAGCTGCTTCGGGGACTCTGGCTCACTCAGGCCATGGGGGAGGGAGGGGCACGGAGTGCAGGACAAGCCTGCGGCAGCAGAGGCCAGTGTGATGTTGCACCAGCCTGAGGCGTGCCGTGCGTTCTCCTGGGGAAGTTGTCCCTGGATCCCGGGACCCCGGTAGTGGCAGGGTGCACAGGCTCCCCGGAAGGGTTGTGTGGATAGTGACCTGTGCTCGCACACAGGCTTCTTGGTGGTGGCAGCAGCAGCCTTAGCATCTCATGCCCGTCTCTGTGGTCCACGCTTTTAGCCGTGGCTCGCGCCCGTCTCTGGTGCTCCTTTATGCAGCACTCTTAATCCCCTCTCCTCACGCACCAGGAAACAAAGAGGCAAGAAAATGTCTCTTGCCTCTTCGGCTGGTCCCGGACTCCCAGCTAGCCATCGTGCACTAGCCCCCTGCAGGCTGTGTCCACGCCGCCAATCCCGGTCCTCACCCTGAGCTCCAAACAAAGCCCGAGCCTCAGCTCCCAGCCCCGCCCTCCCCGGTAGGTGAGCAGACAAGCCTTTCAGGCTGGTAAGTGCTGTTCGGCACTGATCCTCTGTGCAGGAATCTCTCCGCTTTGCCCTCCGCACCCCTGTTACTGTTCTCTCCTCCGCGGTTCGGAAGCTTTCCCCCTCTGCCACCCAGTCTCCGCTGGTGAAAGGGCTCCCAGTGTGTGGAAACCTTTCCTCCTTCACAGCTCCCTCCCACTGGTGCAGGTCCCGTCCCTATTCTTTTGTCCCTGTTTATTCTTTTTTCTTTTGCCCTACCCAGGTACGTGGGGAGTTTCTTGCCTTTTGGGAGGTCTGAGGTCTAATGCCAGCGTTCAGTAGGTGTTCTGTAGGAGTTGTTCCACGTGTAGATGTATTTCTGGTGTATCTGTGGGGAGGAAGGTGATCTCCGCATCTTACTCTTCCGGCATCTTCCCCTCCAAACACCAATTTTTGATAGTTTGTTTAATATGCATCTTTGTATGTTTATCCTCGGACTTATCCTGTATGGGACTCTCTGTGCTTCCTGGAATTAATTGTCTATTTCCTTTCCCATCTTAGGGAAATTTTCAACTATAATCTCTTCAAATATTTTCTCAGTCCCTTTCTTTTTCTCTTCTTCTTTTGGGACCCCTCTAATTTGAATGTTGCTGTGTTTAATGTTGTCCCAGAAGTCTCTGAGACTGTCCTCAATTCTTTTCATTCTTTTTTCTTTATTCAGCCTTGTGGAAGTTATTTCCACTCTTTTGTCTTCCAGTTCACTTATCCGTTCTTCTGTCTCAGTTTTTCTGCTATTGTTCCCTTCTAGAGAAATTTTAATTTCATTTATTGTGTTGTTCATCAGTGTTTGTTTGCTCTTTAATTCTTCTATGTCCTTGTTAAACTTTTCTTGCATTTTCTCTCTTCTGTTTCCAAGATTTTGTATTATCTTTACTCTCATTACTCTGAATTCTTTTTCAGGTAGACTGCCTATTTCTTCTTCATTTGTTTGGTCTGGTAGGTTTTTACTTTGCTCCTTCATTTGCTGTGTATTCCTCTGTCTTCTCATTTTGCTTAACTTACTGCATTTGTGGTCTCCTTTTCACAGGCTGTAGGTTTGTAATTTCCATTGTTTTTGGTGTCTGCCCCCAATGGGTAAGGTTGGTTCAGTGGGTTGCATGTTTCCTGGTAGAAGGGACTGATTCCTGTGTTCTGGTGAATGAGGCTGGATCTTGTCTTTCTGGTGGGCTGGACCACATCTGGTAGTGTTTTTCTGTGTGTCTATGACCTTATTACGATTTTAGGCATCCTGTCTGCTAATGGTTTTTGTTGTGTTTCTCTCTTGCTAGGTGTTTGGCATGGGGTGTCTAGCATTGTAGCTTGCTGTTCATTGTGTGGAGCTTGGTCTTAGCATTGAGATGGAGATCTCTGGGAGAGCTTTCACCATTTGATATTATGTGGGGCCAGGAGGTGTCTGGTGGACCAATGTTCTGAACTCCGCTCTGCCACCTAAGAGGCTCAGGCCTGACACCTGGCTGGAGCACCAAGACCCTCTCAGCCACATGGCTCAGAATAAAAGGGAGGGGGAAAAAAGAGCAAAAAAAAAAAAAAAGAAAGAAAGAAAAATAAAATAAAAGTTAAAATAAAAAGAAATTTTTTAAAAAATTGAAAGTAATAAAAAAAGAAAGAATAGCCAAACCAATAAACAAATCCACCAATGATAACAAGCACTATAAACTATACTAAAAAAAAAAAAAAGAAAACGGACAGACTGAACCCTCAGACAAATGGTAAAAGTAAAGCTATACAGACAAAATCACACAAAGAAGCATACACATACACACTTACAAAAAGTCAAAAAGGAAAAATATATATATATAAAAGGAAGAGAGCAACAAAATCAATAAACAAATATACCAATGATAATAAGCTCTAAGTACTAATCTAAGGTAAACGTTAACCAGAAACAAATTAGATGCAGAAAGCAAACCCCAAGTCTACATTGCTCCCAAAGTCCACCACCTCAATTTTGGGATTATTTGTTTTCTATTCATGTGTTCCACAGATGCAGGGTACATCAAGTTGATTGTGGAGATTTAATCCGCTGCTCCTGAGGCTGCTGGGAGAAATTTCCATTTCTCTTCTTTGTTCACACAGCTCCTGGGGTTCAGCTTTGGATTTGGCCCCACCTTTTTGTGTAGGTCGCCTGAGGCCACCTGTTCTCTGCCCAGACAGGATGGGGTTAAAGTAGCAGCTGATTCAGGGGCTCTGGCTCACTCAGACCAGGGGGAGAGAGGGGTACACAATGTGGGGCAAGCCTGCAGAGGCAGAGGCCAGTGTGATGTTGCAACAGCCTGAGGAGCACCGTGTGTTCTCCTGGGAAAGTTGTCCCTGGATCATGGAACCCTGGCAGTGGTGGGCTGCATAGGCTTTCAGGAGGGTAGGTGTGGATAGTGACCTGTGCTTTCACACAGGCTTCTTGGTGGCTGCAACAACAGCCTTAGCATTTCATGCTAGTCTCTGGTGTCTGCGCTGATTGCCGCAGTTTGTGCTCTTCTCTGGAGCTCATTTAGGCAGTGCTCTGAATCCCCTCTCCTCACGTACCCCTAAATAATTGTCTCTTACCTCTTAGGCAGTTCCAGACACTTTCTCAGACTCCTTCCCAGCTATCTGTGGCTCACTAACCCCTTTCAGGCTGTGTTCATGCAGCCAACCCCAGTCCTATCCCTGGAGTCTGACCTCCGAAGCCTAAGCCTCAGCTCCTAGCCCCCACCAGCCCCAGCACGTGAATAAACAAGCCTCTCAGGCTGGTGAGTGTTGGTCGGCACTGATCCTCTGTGCAGGAATCTCTCCACTTTGCCCTCTTCACCCCCGTTGCTGCTCTCCACTCCATGGCTCTGAAGCTTCCCTGCTGACCACCCCCCATCTCCGTCAGTGAAGGGGCTTCCTCATGGGTGGAAACCTTTCCTCCTTCACAGCTCCCTCCCAGAGGTGCAGGTCCCATCCCTATTCTTTGTCTCTGTTTTTTCTTTTTTCTTTTCCCCTATCCAGGTACGTGGGGAGTTTCTTGCCTTTTGGGAGGTTTGAGGTCTTCTGCCAGCATTCAATAGGTGTTCTGTAGGAGCTGTTCCACATGTAGATGTATTTGTGGGGAGGAATGTGATCTCCACATCTTACTCCTCTGCCATCTTGAAGGTCTCACACTATGTATTTATATTTAATGTAATTATTGACTATTTTGTGTTAGGTCTGCCATTTTTTCATTTATTTCTGTTTCTTTTTTTCTCACTCCCCTTCTTCTATTTTCTTTCATTACTTTGGGTTATTGGAATATTTAAATGATTCAATTGTATTTTATAGTGTTCTTGAATGGACATCATTTTGTATAATTTTCTGTGGCTTTTCTAAGATTTAAAATATATATACATAATTTATCACAGCCTACTATTATCTGTGTTTAACCACTTTGAGTGATGTATTGAAAGTTTTCTTCCATTTAGATACTTCTGTCCTCTCCATTTAAAAATTTTAATTGTCTCATATATTTCCTCTATGTTCATTGATCCCCATAACAACATTATTTTAATTTTTGCTTCAACCCTCAAATATGATTTAAGAAATTCACGAGGAGAATAGTCTCTTATGCTTATTCTATTTTTACCCATTTTGCTGTTCTTCTTACTTTTCTGATGGTCTACTTTTTCTCCTTTTGTTATTTTCTTTTGCTTAAGAACAATAATTTAGTTATTATTTAAGGATAGGTCGGCTAATGGTGAATTCTCTGTTTCCCTCCATACAAGAATGTCATAATTTCTTCTTAATTCTGGAAGAAAAGCTTTACCAGCTATACAATTCATGGTTGGCAATAATTTTCTTTCAGCACTTGCAAGATGTGCCACTTCCTTCTGGCCTCAACAGAAATTCACTGTTATTCATTTTTTTCTCCTCTAGGTAATGCGTAGTTTCTCTTTACCCACTTTTAAGATGTTTTCTCTTGGTATTTATTTTTCAGAAGTTTATGATGTGTCATTCCATGGGTTTCTTTTTATTTATCTCTTTTGAGGGTTCACTTAGCCATTTTAGTCTGTAGGTTGCCTTATTTGGAAATTTTTTTGAATGCTTTTTCGGACTTACCCACTTCCCCCGCCTCCTCATCTGAGACTTTGATGATATACATGTTTGAACTTTTGTTAATGTCTCACAGAGCAATGAGGACTTGTTCTTTTTTTTTTCAGTCAACTTTCTCTGTTTATCAGATTGAGTAATTCTATTGCTCTGTCCTTAGGTTTACTGATTTTATCTTCTATCATTGCCATTCTACTATCAAGCCAATCAGCAAATTTTTCTTTTGTTTATTCTATTCATCAATTCCAGAATGTACAGTTGGTCCTTTGTTATAACTTCTATTTTTATATGATACTTTCTAATTTTTCATTTGTTTCAAGACAATTTGTAATTTATTATTGAAACTTTTTTATGATGACTGCTTTAAAAACCTTGTTCAGAACAGTTGGAACCTCATATATTGCTGGTGTAAATGCAAATGTATGCAGCCACTACAGGAAATATTTTGGAAGTTTATCAAAAAGTGAAATATAAAGTTACTGTGTGATCCACCAATTCCACTCTTATATATACACTGAAAAGTAATGGAAGGATACATTTAAACAAAACTTGTCACATAGCAGCATAGTACAAAAGTGGAAACAACACAAATATCCACTAACTGATGAATAGATCAAAAAATATTAGCATATCCTTTCAATGGAATATTATTCATCAATAAAAGAAATAAAATACTAATACACACTACAATATGAATGACGCTTATAAGCATGCTAAGTGAAATAAGCCAGTTACAAAGTGTGATATATTATATAATTTCATTTATATGAACCGTCCATAATAGGCAAATTTATAAAGACAGAAAATTGATTCCTGGTTTCTTATGTCTGGGGCTTGAATGGGGATGATGGTTGACTTCTCATAGATATGGGTTTCTTTTAGGGATGTGTAATTTTCTAAAATTAGATTGTGCTGTTATAAAGCAGAAACTAACACACCATTGTAAAGCAATTATACTCCAATCAAGATGTTAAAAAAATTTTAAATAAAATTAGATTGTGCTTATGGTTGCACAACCCTACGGATATACTAAAGAACACTGAACTGCCTACTTTAAATGGGTGAATTGTATGTTATGTGAATTATATCTCAATAAATCTGTCTATAAAAATCCTTCTCAGATCATTCCAATATCTGATTGATATTGCTACTGACATGAGTTGATTATCTTTTCTCATTCAAGTTGTAACTTAGTTTTCTAGGGCTGCCATAATAAAGAACCACAAATTGGGTGGCTTAAACAGAAATTGATTGTCTCAGAGTTCTGTTGTCTAGATAACCAAAATTAAGGTACTGGCAGGGTTGGTTTCTTCTGAGTACTGTGAGAAAAATCTGTTCCATGCCTCTCACCTAGCTTCAGGTGGTTTTGTATATAGTTCTGGCCTTCTTTTGTGGGCTGTAGTTTTCTGAGCCTTTGCAATGATATTGTAGTCTACTTCATTCTTCTGGTTCTGCTTTATCTCCTGCTGTATCCATGCTAGTGCCACCTGTGAGTATGAAACTTTTTTCCTCTGGGCCACTGGTGCCATTAGGGGAGGAATAGAGGATACCAACCCACTGGACAGAAAGCACTTCCGTTGGACAATTTTTCAGCCACTCAATGTGAGTGAGCTCCCCACTCTATCTCTACTAGTAGCACCAGGTAATGGAAGCACCTATCTATACAACTTTCTTCCACTGACTGGAGGATCAAGAGTCACAGGATCTGGGTAAGCAGAGGTTCAGGAGACCATCTACCTGATGCACCTCTACCACTGGACAGAGAACCAGGAATCAGTGGACCAGGTTGTCTTCTGCTATTATGTGAAACTCTGGGAGACATTTGGCTTTGATTTTATTCTGCCACTTCACTGAAGACCAGGAGCTGCTGGGTCTGGGTGGTCCTCTTTCACACTGGATGGAAGGTTGGGAGACACCAAGCCTATTGACACCCTTGGTGATAACAGAGGGACCTGTCCACTGCTGATGTGCTTGACACATTAGTTAGCTGGCTTGCCTGGTTGCTCTGTTGCTGCTGATTCAAGAACATTCGTCCATTACTGCCAGTGGACATAGTTGGAGAAAGGTATGGTTTTCACTGTCACAGGTAGATTGTCTTACTTCTACTGACCAATAAATGAGTTGTACCCTCTTCCTGTTCTTCTGGCACTGCTTCTGGGGGCAGACTGGGTTGGATGTACTGACCCCGTGGGCTCTTCTAATGCTGCTACTGTGGGCAGATCCAGCTGTCTATAATGGTTTTTAATATACACCTCTTCTAATATACACAAAAAACTCATCTATGAGACTTATGTTTCTGGCCAAAGTGAGTACTAGTGACCAGATTTACTTTCCTTCCTGAAACAACTTTTTAAAAACAGACAAAATATATGAAACTATCATTTAAAAAATCATGCAGTGAAATACAGTGATACCTGAGAATCATGAAGGAAAAAATTGATCTTTATAATTGTCTCAGCTTATTTCCCTGAGAGTTTCCAAGTCTCAGTGTAGTAATGGGAAATCCAGGTGTGCCTTAGAGACTCTCAGAGTTGAAGAAATGAAGCCGAGAGTCAGGGGAAACCTAAGGTAAATAGAGTTTGCAGGACAGAGTAAAGAAGACAAGGCAGCTATGTGCACAGAGAGAATAATAGAGAGCAACAGAGAGTTCCACTCAAGTATGCAGTAGAGTGCTGATCAAGGCTTGCATGTGAAGAAAGTACCTAAAAGCAGGAAAAAGAACCACATGATAAAATCTAAGGGAAGAGCACTCACTCAGAAATAGGGCCTCTTCCAATCATCTAGTGGGAAAACCTTATAAGTCCTGGGAAAGTAGGTAAAGTACTCAGAAGGGTCTTGTCTCAATAGTGGGGAATAATTATCCCTAGACTAAAGGGGATAACCCAGGGGACATGGGTTCAATCCCTGGTCCGGGAGGATCCTACATGCCACAGAGCAACTAAGCCCATGTGCCACAATTACTGAGCCTGCGCTCTAGAGCTGGTGAGCCACGACTACCGAAGCCTGCATACCTAGAGCCCCTGCTCTGTAAGAGAAGCCACTGCAATGAGGGGCCTGCACACCACAACGAAGAGTAGCCCCCACTTGCTGCAACTAGAGAAAGCCCACCCACGCACAGCAACAAAGACCCAACACAGCCAAAAATAAATAAATAAATACAAAATAAAATAAAAAAAAAAAAGGGCAGACTACTGACCTGAGAAAAACACGACTAGATAATTACATACCTAGAATAGATATCACTGAATGCCATATAAGCTATAAGAAGATTAAACTAGAAATATTTGGCCAACTGCTAAAGGCTAATTGTGAATTAGCCTGAGAGCATGAAGCCCCTGGGGGACCTCAAGCATAAGTGGGTTCTCACCCCTTTGCAGGCCTTTTTTCTCCCAGAAACCCCAGATAAGACGGAAGAGGATCCTAAGAAAACTCTCCCATGTTTCTGGCTGGAGGGAAAAAAAGCAACAGCTTCTGCCAAAATCAACCTAGACCAACATCCTCCTCCCCTCCATCTGCATTACAGAGCAAATACTTTATCTTCAGGGTAATGCACTAGTGGAAACCCATTCCACATTGAGTGAGGGGAATGGAGACCACCACCAAAATTGCACCCATATTTGTCTCCCTAGAGGCTTCTACATTTGGAGAAGGGATACGGGTACCTGTGAATAACATAACTCAAAACCCAGGTTCAAAATATTTGCCTAAAACTGAGACTTATAAAGAATATCAGAGAATGGCCCCTTCACCCACCTTCTTCTCACCAGGTTAACAAACCTTGAGTAAACATTATAGTGGAGTACACCTGGAAGAATCGCAAGAGACAGATTATGAGGAGCAAAACAAAACAAAAAGATCTAAAGCCAAGAAGAGAGACAAAAACAAGGTATCACTAGAGGATTCTGAAATCTCTGGTGCTCCTAGCAACAGCAAAATCCGACTCTGATAACCATAGCAACAAATTCCAACTCTGGTAACCATAGCAACTAAGCAAATTTCAAACCTAGTCCAACTCCTGACTAGATCAACACAAACGTCCACATTAAAGGCCCAGCAGAAGGAAAAGCATGCTAATCTTGAAGTATAAAAAATTTATCTCAGTATCTACTATTCTATACATGATTCTCTTTCAACAACAAAAATTGTGACATAACAAAAAGCATGAAAAAACACAGATTAAAGAGACAGAGAAATCATCTGAAACAGACTCAGATATGACATGGCTGTTAGAATGATCAGAAAAGAAATTTAAAACAACTATGATGAATATATTTTTGTTTCTGTTTTTTTCTTTCTCTGTGATCTTTATTTAAAGTTTCTCTCTTATTTTTTGTTTTATTAATCCAGTCTTAAATCTTTTTAATTGAGATATAATTGATTTATAACATTATATTACTTTCAGGTGTACAACAATGATTTTATATTTGTACATATTGCAAAATGATCACCACAGTAAGTCTAGTAAACATCTAATGCCCCACATGGTTATAGATATTTTTCTTGTGATGAGAACTTTTAAGATCTACTCTCTTAGCAACTTTCAAATATACAATACAGTGTTATTAACTATAGTCACCAAGCTGTACATTACATCTCCATGACTTAGTTTTTTAAATTAATTTTTATTGGAGTATGGTTGCTTTACAATGCTGTTAGCCTCCACTGCACAACAAAATGTATCAGCCATACACATACAGATATCCCCTCCCTTTTGGACTTCCCTCCCCCTTAGGTTACCACAGTGCACTAGGTGAGTTCCCTGTGCTATACAGCATGTTCCCATCAGTTGTCCATTTTACACATAGTATCAATAATGTATATGTGTCAATCCCAGCCTCCCAATTCCTCTCACCCCACCCCTTTCCCCCTTGGTATCCATACATTTGTTCTCTATGTTTGTGTCTGTATTTCTGCTTTGCAACTAAGATCATCTTTATCATTTTTCTAGATTCCACATATATGCGTTATTATACGATACTTGCTTTTCTCTTTCTGAATTACTTCACTCTGTATGACACTGTCTAGATCCATCCACGTCTCTACAAATGACCCAATTTCATTCCTTTTTATGGACGAGTAATATTCCATTGTATATATGTACCACATCTTCTTTATCCATTCCTCTGTCGATGGATATGATTAACATGTTTAAGCACTGTTTCTCAAAGTGGGGAAACTTTGCTCACAGGGAACATTCGGTAATGTCTAGAGATATTTATCATTGCCATAGTATGTGCTGCTAGCATCTACTGGGTAGAAGCTTTCTATAGTCTTTTGATTAGGTCTCAGTCTATTAGTGAGCCTATGCTTCCAGAATGTGAACTTCACAAGTGTTTCTCAAAATTTTCTCCCCCCATTAGGAAGGGCAGGATGGCTAGAGTAGACTGGAGCTGTTTTTTCCTTCTCCCACATGGAAGGCTAGAGCCATCTGGAGTTGAGTATTTCTCTCCCCCAGGTTAGTTTGACTCTGATAATACCCAGCAAGTTAGGCTCTAGTTAAACTAGTTTTTTCCTGAGGGCATGACTTGTTAAGAGCAGAGTGCTCCTGTGTATTTCACAATGTTTCCTTTTCTTCCCCCAGCTGGAATCACAATGGGATATTTCTTTAATATTTACTGTTGGAACCTGGTCGAGCTCTTGGAGATAAATCTCACAATATTGTTGGGGAGTCCCGCTATGACTGGGTCCTCCTAGAGTTTTTGACTCTCACGTTTGTTTTCACTGAGCCTCCAGAAATTCACCAATTACGTTTCCCACCTCAGCACTGGTTCCCATGGCAGTTTCTGCTTGTGAGTCTCTGCTCTGGTAAACCACGACTCCCTGTATCTATCTGTTTCTCCAATCTTGCAGGCAGTGGTTTGCCCTGTGTCCTCCTTTCTCTTATGGATCCAAGAAGAGTTTAAATTTTTATTTGTTGTTAGGACATAGTGGCAATTTCCAAACTTCTTACATATAGAACTGGAAACAGAAATCTCTAATTCTATGTCTTTTGATTGGGAGTTTAATTTATTTACATTTAATATAACTACTCCTCGGAAAGCACTTAGTATTGCCATTTTGTTAGTTTTTTTTCTGTATGTCTTATACCGTTTTTGTTTCCTTCCTTACTGCTTTCATTTGTGTTTAGTTAATTTTTTGTAATGACACATTTTGATTACCTTTCATTTCCTTTTGTGTATATTCTACAGATATTTTCTTTGTGGTTAACATGGAGGTTACATAAAATATCCTAAAATTATAACAATCAATTTTGAACTGATACCAACTTAACTTCAACCACATACAAAAATCTATTCCAACACTTCTCACCCTCAGCCACTTTTTGTTATTGATGTTACAAATTATATCTTTATTGTGGACCCATAAACATAGATTTATAGTTTTATACTTTTGTCTTTTAAATACTATAAAAGAATTAAAAGTGTAGTTGTGAAAATTGTCAGTTATATAGGATTTTATATTCATTCATATATTTACCTTTTCTGGATAATTTTATGTTTTCATATGACTTTGAGTTATTATCTAATGTCCTTTCCTATCAAATTAGAATCCCTTTATCATTTCACAGAGGGCAGTTCTTGTGGTAATAAACTCCCTCAGCTTTTGCTTCTCTTGGAATGTCTTAATTCTTCATTTTTGAAGGACAGTTTTCCTGAATATAGTATTCTTGGTTGACAGGTTTTTTGTTCTTTAAAGACTTTAAATATACCATCCTACTTCCTCCTGGGCTTCAAGTTTTCTCATGAAAAATCTGTTTATAATTTTATTGAGGTTCCCTTTATATGATGAGTAATTTTTCTCTTCTTGCTTTCAAAATCCTGTTTTTTGACAATTTGATTATATTGTACTTGTAGATTCATGTCTTTCCTCAAACTTTGGAAGTATTCTGCCATCATTTCTTCAAATAATCTACTTCTTTCACTCCTCTTGCATTTTTTCTTCTGAGATGTGCACAGGGCTTATATTGGTTGACTTATGGTCTCCATAAATCCCTCAGGATCTGTTCTCTTTTCTTAATTCTTTTTTTTCTTTTTGTCCATTAGACTTGATAATTTCAATTGACTTACCTTCAAGTTTACTCCCTCTTCTACCTGTTCAAGTCTGCTGCCGAACTCTCTAGTGAATTTTTCAATTCAGTTCTTATATTTTGCAGCTCCATTATTTGGTTCTTCTTATAATTCCTATCTCTTTTAAAGTGTTCTCATTTTGTTCATATATAATTTTTCTTATTTCATTTCATTGTCTATTTGTATTCTCCTTTAGGTCACTGAGTGTAATCATCAAACTTGCTAAGAGACTAGAATTTAATTATTCAAATCACTAGAAAATGGTAAATATGTAATATAATAGCAGTGTTAATTATTGCTACAATGGCAATCATATTACAATATATAAATGCGTCAAATTAACATGTCGTACACCTTAAATGTGCACAATGTTATACTTCAAATATATTTCAATTCAAAAACAGTTGTCTTAAAGTCTTTGTCAAGTAAATCAGAAGCCTCTGGATTTGTTGTGTGGTGATATCTCATTCTGGCTTTAACTTACATTTCCCTAATGACTAATGATGCTAAGCATATTGTTCTTATTTATGCTACATATAACTTTTGGGGGCTAGTTATCTCTTCAAATATTTTCCTGGTTTTTATTGGGTTGCAAATATCTCCCAGTTTATGCCTGTCTTCTCATGGTCTTCACAATACAATTCAAAAATCAGATGTACACTTTATCATTTTTCTCTTTTATCGATCACATGATCATCCTTTTTTCATATCTAAGAGATATTTACCCAATCCAAAGTGAAACAGATTTTCTGTTTTCTTCTAGATGTTTTATGATTTTAGTTTTCACATTTAGGTCTGTAATCCATGTTGAGTTGTTTTTTATATATGGTAAGAGGTGTGGATTGAAATTCCTTTTTTTTTTTTTTTTGGTATATGGATATCTAGTTACTCCAGAATCATTTCTGGAAGACATGATCCTTTATCCACTGAATTGTGTTTGCACATTTATCAAAAATTAATTATCTATCATATATATATCAATATATATATATATTTGTGTGTGCCTATTTATGCTCCATTGGTTTGTCTACCTTCATGCTAATACCACAATGACTTTATTACTATAAATGTACAATAAGTTTTGAAATTAGGTAGTTTTAGTCCTCCAAATTTCTTCTTCTAGTTCAAATCTGCTTGGTTATTCTGTATTTTATGCATTTACAAATGAATTATGGAATCAGCCTGTCATTTTCTAAGGAAAGACTACTTGGATGTAATTGGGACTGAGATGACAATATTGAATCTTCTGGCCCAGAAACTTTGTGTATATCTCCATTCATTTTTGATCTTTTAAAATTTCTTTCAACAAATTTCTGTGTCCTACAAATCAATGTACAGGGTTACTTCTTTTGTCAGATTTACCCCCTAAGTATTCATATTTCTAATACTACTGTTAATGTTAGTGTGTTCAATTATTCCTTGCTGATATATGGAAATTCAGTTGTTTTTATATTGATTTGATATCCTTCAAACTTGATAATTCATTTATTATCCCTTGTTGCCTTTATGCATATTCTATAGAATTTTCTACATAGACACTGATGGCATTTGTAACTTAGGAGAGTTTTATTTCTTCCTTTCCATTCTGGATGTGTTTTATTTCTTTTTACTCTTATATTGCATGAGTTCGCACCACCAGTACAATATTGAATACAAATGGTGAGAGAGAGCATCTTTGTCTAGTTTATATTTCGGGGTGGAAACATTCACCATTAAGTATCATGGTACCTGTAGGTTATTATAGAGGCCCCTTATCAAATTGAGGAAGTTACTTTCTATTCCTAATCTGTTGAGAGTTTTATCAGAGATGGATATTATCAAATGATTTTTCTTCTTCTATTGATCTGGTCTCATATTTCTTAATTTTTAAATGATTAATTACATTAATTTTGTACATTAAACCCATTTTGCATTCTTGCAATAAACGCTGTTTAGTTATCATATATTTATTATTCATTTTGCATATTGTTGGATTCATTCTGCTAAAATTTTATTTATAATTTTTGCATCTATGTTCGTGACAGATATTTGTCTCAGTTTTCTAGTAATGCTATCTGGTTTTGAATATTAGGACAATTTGGGTCTCACAGAATGATTTAGGAAATATATTTTTCCTCTTCAATTTTTTAGATTTTGGGTTATTTTTGTATCATTTTTAATTAAATATTTGGTATGATTTACCAGTGATGCCAACTGGGCTAGGAGTTCTTTTGTGGGAAGACTTTTATTTGTACATTCAATATTTTTCTTAGATATAGTGCTATTCAGGTTATCTATTTCTTGTTGGGAGATTTGGGTAGTTTGTGTCTTTCAGGGAAATTGTCCATTTCATCTAAGTTGTTGAATTTATGGGTATAAAGTTGTTTATAATACTTCCTTATTATTGATTTAATATCTGTAGAACCTGCAGTGGTGACATTTCTCCTCCTTTCTCATTTTTTCTAATCAGTCTGCCTGATTTATCAGTTTTACTTAGAGATTCATCAATTTTGTTGATCTTCTCAAAGAAACAGTTTTTGTTTCTTTATTTATCATTTTTGGTTTTTAATTTTATTGTCTTCTGCTTTGATGTTTATTATTTCAATTTTTCTGTATACTTTGCAGTTTATTGGCTCTTTCTTTTCTAGCTTCATAAAGTAGAGGCTGAGACCATTTGATTCAGACATGTCATCTTTCTAATATAGATGTTTAGTGCCATAAATTTTCCTCTAAGTACTGCCTTAGTGGCCTCCCACAAATTTTGATATGTTTTATTTTTATTTCTTTCAGTTCAAAATACTTTATAATTTCATTTTGTTTTATTCTTTGATTCATGTGTTATTTACAAGTGTTTTATTTACTTTGTAAATATTTGGGAATTTTACAGATATCTTTCTGTCATTGATTTCTAATTTAAATCCATTTAGATCAAAGAAAATACCTTGTATAATTTGAACTTTTTAAAATTTATTGAGACTTGTTTTATGGCCCCAAATATGGTCTTTGTTGGCATATGTTCTGTATGCACTTGAAAAGAATTTTTATTCTGACGTTTTTGGGTTTGTTAGGTTGGTTGATAGTACTTTTCAAGTCTTCTACATGTTCACTGACATTTTGGCTACTTGTTCTATTAATTATTGAGAAAGTGTTATATGACTATCCAATTATAATTCTGACCTTACCTATTTATTCTTGCATTTATATCAGTTTTTGCCTCATGTATTTTATGGCTGTATTAATAAGCACATGAAAGTTTATAATTTTATCCTCTTGAAGAATTGGCAGTTTATTATGAATTTATTATTTTTGATAATATTCTTTGCTCTAAAATCTACTTTGTATGATATTGATACAGTTATTGGTCCCTTTTTATTAGTGTTTGCCTAGTATATCTTTTTCAAGTCTTTTAATTTTTAACCTCTTTGTATTTTATTTATTATTGTGAATTCCTAGTGGGCAGCATATGGCAGTGTCTTGGTTTTTTCATCCAATCTGATGATCTGATTTTATTTTGGATATTTTCAAACTTTACAACTAGTGTGAATGTTGATATGATTGAGCATTTAATTACAGTCTTAATATTTGTCTTCTAATTGTTCAATGTGTTTATTGGTCACTTTATCTTCTTTTTGCCTTCTTATAGATTAATATAATACGTGTTATAATTCTTTTTTATGCATTGCTGCCTTTTAACTGTAACTCTTTATTGAATTATGTTGGTGGTTGCTTTGAGTCTTACAGTATATATTTGTGATTTATCATAGTCTAACTTCAAGTGATACTATGCCATAATACATTGTATAGGAAACTTACATCATCTTATTTCCTTTTCTTCCACCCTCCAGACTATGAACCAGTTTTGTAATGCATTTAAATTTTGCATATGCTATAGACTCCACTGTTGTAATTTTCTGTAAATAGTTTATTATTTTTTATAATAATATGTTATATTTACATAATAAAAATGTTTATATTTACTCATGTATTTTCCAATTTCTGTGATTTTCATTCTTTATTTAGATCCAGATTTCTACCTGGTATCATCTTCCTTATGCTTGAAGGAATTCATTTCACATTTATTGTAATGGAGACCTGGTGGTGATAAATACTTTGAAGTATTTTATTTCTGAGAAAGTATTTTGCCTTTATTTTTGAAAGGCGATTTCACTGACAAAATAATTCTAAATTTACTCTTTTATTTTTCTTTCAGTACCTTGAAGTTTTTACTCCATTGTCTTCTTGCTTACACATTTTCAACTGAGAAATCTGATGCTATTTATACCTTTATTATTTGATATGCAATGTATCTTTCTTCTCTCTGGCTACTATTTGATGATTTGCTCTTTATCAATAGTTTTAAGCAATTTCATGATGAATGCCATGGCGTAATTTTCTTCATTTTTATTATTCTGAGGGTCACTGAACTTCTGGGATCTGTGAGTTTGTTTGTTTTTAAATCAAATTTCTTCAAATATTTTGCTGCTCCTCTTTCCCTCTCCTTTGGGGTCTTTGAATTCATGTATATTTGGCCATTTGAAGTTGTCAGAGAACTCAATGATGACCTGACATTTTATCCCAATTTTTTTTTGTCTGTGTGTTTCATTTGGATGTTTTCTATTGCCAATTCACCAAATTCTCTAATTTTTTTCTTCTGCAAAGTCTACTTAAGGAATTTTCAACTCAGGAATTGTAGTTTTATCTATAGAAAGTCATTTTGGATCTTTCAAAGTGTATTCAACATGTCTCTATTGAACGTGTTCAATATTTCCTCTAAAATTCTGAGTATATGAAATAGAGTTATAACAATCTTTTCAGTATCCTAGTCTGCTAAATTTTTTACCATATTTGTCATCTTACAGCCACTTTGATTAATTTTTCTCATTATTTCCCATGTTTTGCATATCTCTTATTTTGAAATTGGATGTCAGCTATTGTAAATTTTCACTTTGTGTTCTGGAATTTTTTATTAAATATTTTTGATATTTATTCTGCAGTGCAGTTAAAATACTTGGAAATAGTTAGACCATTTTGTGCATTGCTTTAAACTTTGTTAGGAGGAACCAGAGCTAGAATTTAGTTCATGGCTAATTTTCACCCACGACTGAGGTGAGAACCTTCTTATTACTCTACCCCATGCACTTTGAAACATAAGTTAGTCCACTTTGTCTATTAACAATAGGCAGTTTTCTCTGTCCTGTGTGATTTCTGAGTATTGTTTCCTGTAATAGTTTCAAGTGGTTGTTCTACTCCTTATATTGATCACACACATGCATGCAATGATTAGTATACAATTGAAAACTCAAGTGAAACCAGCTACAGAACTTCAGAGTTCTCTGTGTGTGGATCTCTCCTCTATGATGCTCTGTCCTGTAAATTCCATCCTCCTTGGCCACGGAACACTTGCTCCATTACCTAAACTCTGCTTTAGTTAACAGTCCCTGCAACATTGCCTGGAAAGTTTCTCCAGTAACTAAGCTGGGGCAATTGTAGGATTGTTCACATGGGAATGCATACTTTGTGCCTCTTACTCCATATTTACTGGAGCAAATACAACATATATATTTTAATGAAAGCTTTATCAAAATACAAGTCACATATGATAAAATTTACCCATTTACACTGTACAATTCAATGTATTTTAGTATATTCACAAAGTTGTACAACGTACACCACAAATGATTTTCAAATATTTCCATGACCCTGAAAATAAACCCTTTATCTTTTAGCAGTCACTCCTCATTATTCCCCTGCCTCCAACCATCCAATCCTAGGTAAGCACTAATTGAATTTCTAGCTCTATAAATGTGTCTATTCTAGACAATTCATGTAAAATAATTATATGATATGTGTTATTATATTGATAGACAGGTTCTATTTGACATATTGTTTTCAATGTTCATACATATTTTAACATGTCTTATAACTTCATTTGTTTTTATTGCTGAATAATATTCCATTGTGTGGATATACCACAGATTATTTATTCATTCATCAACTGGGTTGTTTCCATTTTAGCTACATGAATGTTGCTACCATGAACATTCATGCACACATTTTTGTGTGAGCATAAGTTTTCATTTCTCTTAAGGATATAACTAAGAGTGGAAGTGCTACATCATATGGCAACTTTATGTTTAACTGTTTGAAGAACTGACAAACTGTTTCCAAAGTGAATACATTTCACATTCTCACCAGAAATGTTCAGTTGTTCCAATACCTGTACATCTTCATCAGCAATTGTCATTGTCCAAGTTTCCTATTATAGTCAATGTGAAAGGCTGTAGTGTGTGTGAAGGGGTATCTAATTGTGGTGTCGATTTGGAATTTCCTAATGACTAATGGTTTTGAGAATCTATTCATATGCTTATTTTCAATTTGTATATTTTTTTTTGAGAAATGTCTTTTTGGATTGGTATTTATATTTTTTTGGGTAATTTGTCTTTTTAGTATTGAGTTGTAAGACTTCCTTATATATTCTATATATAAGTTCCATATTAGAAATATGATTTAGAAAAATTTCTCCCATAAATTTCACTTTCTTTTTTTAAGTATACAGTAAGTCACCTACATACAAATGAGTTCTGTTCCAAGAGCGCATTCCTAAGTCCAATTTGTTTGTAAGTCCAACAAGGTTAGCCTAGGTACCCACCTAACACAATCAGCTATATAGTACTGTACTGTAATAGGTTTATAATACTTTTCACACAAATAATACATAAAAACAAACAAAAAATAAAGAAAACGTTTAATCTTACAGTACAGTACCTTGAAAAGTACAGTAGTACAGTACAACAGTTGGCATACAGGGGCTGGCATCAAGTGAACAGGCAAGAAGAGTTACTGACTGGAGGAGGGAGAGGAGGTGGGAGATGGTAGAGCTGAAGGATCATCAGCGATAGGAGACGGAGGGCAAGCTGCAATTTCGCTCATGCCTGACGTTGATAGCACAGGTTCTGGTTCCTTGCTGGATTCAATTCTATCTACCCTCTTGAAAAAACCGATCCAGTGATGTCTGGGTAGTAGCTCTTTTTTTTCCATCATAGATGACATGGTAGCACTGGATTGCATTCTGAACGGCTGCTGAAACTTTCGTGTATTGTTCTACATTCAGGTCCTGTGCCTCACAAACTAACAGTGCCTCCTCAAATAAAGAAAATCCCCTTGCCATGTCCTGCATCTTGAATCTCTTCAGTTCTTCAGTTACTTCCTCTTGTCTCTCTTCGTCCTTTCTCTGGGCCTCAAATTCCATCAGGTTTTCATTAGTAAGCTCCTCGTGTGGCACAGCAAGTTCCATCATTATCTCTTGGTGCTTCTTAGCAGTACCAGCTACATCACCACTGCTTTTATGCTTGCTTCCGGACGTCCTGGGCTTGAAATAAAGATACTGTACTCTATACATTACTGTACAGTAAAGTACACAAAAGCACAACCACTTGTAGAGGATGCGTGCATGTGACAATGTACACCAGTTATGTGAGCTAACTTATGTGATTGGACATGTGAACACACGTTCGCATCTTTGAAAGTTTGCAACTTGAAGATTTGTATGTAGGGGACTTACTGTAGTTGATTTACAATATTATATTAGTTCCAGGTGTACAGCATAGTGTTTCAGCATTTTTGCAGATTATACTTGGATATAAATTATTATAAGATAATGACTATAATTCCCTATGCTATACAGTATATCTTTGTTGCTTATCTATTTTATACATAGTAGTTTGTATCTGTTAATCCCACACCCCTGGTTTGTCCCTCCCCTCTTCTCTCTCCCCTTTGGTAACCACAAGTTTGTTTTATGTATCTGTGAGTCTTTTTCCGTTTTGCAAATACACTCATTTGTATTATATTTTAGATTCCAAATGTAAGTGATATCATACAGTATTTGCCTTTCTCTGTCTTACTTATTTCAATAAGCATAATATCCTCTAAGTCCATCCATGTTGCTGCAAATGGTAGAATTTCACTCTCTTTTATGGCTGAGTAATATTCATTGTGTGTGTGTGTGTGTGTGTGTGTGTGTGTGTGTGTATCACATCTTCTTAATCCAATCATGTGTTGCTGGGCACTTGGGTTGCTTCCATGTCTTGATTATTGTAAGTAGTGCTGCTATGAACATTGGGTTGCCGGTATCTTTTCAAATTAATGTCTTTTTTTCCCTGGATATATACCCAGGAGTCAAAAGCCTGAATGATATGGTAGTTCTATTTTCAGTTTTTTAGGAACTTCCATACTGTTTTTCATAGTAGCTGCATCAATTTTTTTCCCAGCCACAGAGTACAAGAGTTCCTTTCTCTCCATATCCTCAACAACATTCTTTATTTGTAGACTTTTCGATAATAGCCATTATGACACATGTGAGGTGATATTTTATCTTGGTTTTGATTTGCATTTCTGTAATAATTAGTGATGTTGAGAATCTTTTTATATGCCTCTTATTCATCTGTATGTCTTCTTTGGAAAAATATCTATTTTGGTCTTCTACTCATTTTATAATTGGGTTGTTTGTATTTTTGATATTGAGTTCTATGAGTTGTTTATATATTTTAGATATTAACCCCCTACCAGTCATATCATTTGCACATATTTTCTCCCATTCAGTAGGATGTCTTGTTTTGTCAATGGTTTCATTTACTGTGCAAAAGACTTTAAGGTTAATTAAGTCCCATTTGTTTATTTTTTGATTTTATTTCTTTTGCCTTAGGAGACAGATACAAAAAATATTGCTACAATTTATGTAAAAGAGTGTTTTGCCTATGTTTCCTTGTAAGAATTTTATGGTTTCTGATCTTACATTGAGGACTTAATCCATTTTGAGTTTTTTTTTTTCTGTATGGTATTAGAGAATGTTCTAATTTCATCCTTTTACATGTAGCTGTCCAGTTCTCCCAGCACCACTTATTGAGGAGACTGCCTTTCATCCATTGTATATTCTTGCCTTCTTTGTCATAGATCAATTGACCATAGATGTGTGGGTTTATTCTGGGCTCTCTATTTTGTCCCATTGATCTATATGTCTGTGTTTGTGCCAATACCACACTATTTTGATTACTGTAGTTTTGTAGCATAGTCTGGTCTGAGAGGGTGATACCTCCAATTTTGTTCTTTTTTCTTGAAATTGCTTTGGCAATTTGGGGTCTTGTGGTTCCATATGAATTGCAGGATTATTTGTTCCAGTTCTGTGAAAAATGTTGTAGGTATTTTGATAGGGATTGCATTAAATCTGCAGATTGTTTTGGGCAGTATGGACATTTTAACAATATTAATTCTTCCAGTCCAAGATCACAGGATACCGTTCCATTTCTGTGTATCATTTTCAATTTCCTTCCTCAGTGTTTTATAGTTTTCTGAGTATAAGCCTTTCACCTTCTTGGTTAAGTTTATTCATAACTATTTTATTCATTTGATGTGATTTTAAATGGGATTGTTTTGTTTACTTTCTCTTCCTGATATTTCATTTTTAGTGTATAAATATGCAACAGATTTCTGTATATTAATCTTGTATCCTGCAATCTTACTGAACTTATTTATTAGTTCTAATAATTTTTGAGTGGAGACATTATGGTTCTATATATAAAGTATCATGTTATCTGCAAGTAGTGACAGTTACCTCTTCCCTTCTAATTTGGAAATATTTTATTTCTTTTTCTCCTCTGATTGCTGTGGATTGCATTTTCAATACTGTGTTTTAAATAGAAGTGGAGAGAGTGAGTATTCTTTTCTTGTTCCTGAATTTAGTGGGAAGGCTTTCAGCTTTTCACCATTGAGTATTATGTTGGCTATAGGTTTGTCATAAATTGTCTTTATTACATTGAAATATGTTTCCTCTACACCCACTTTGATGAGAGTTTTTGTCATGAAATATTGAACTTTGTCAAAAGCTGTTTCTGCATCTATTGAGATGATCATGTGACCTTTATCTTTCCTTTTGTTAATGTGTATCACATTGGTTGATTTGCGATAGTTGGACCAGCTTTGTGACACTGGAATTAATCCAATTTGAATGTTATATGGTCCTTTATATATATTGTTGGATTCAATTTGCTAATATTTTCTTGAGGATTTCTACATCCATATTCATCAAAGATATTGGCCTATGATTTTGTTTTGTGTCTTTGTTTGGTTTTGGCATCAGGGTAATTGTGGTCTCATAGAATGAGTTTGGAAATGTTCCATCCTATTCAATTTTTTGGAATAGCTTGTGAAGGATAGGTATTCTTCTGTATATATTTCGTATAATTCCCCTGTGAAGCCATCTGGTTTTGGACTTTTCTTGCTGGGAGCTTTTTGAATTACAAATTCAATTTCATTTCTATTGATCTGTCTGATCAAATTGTCTGTTTCTTCTTAACTCAGTCTTGGCAGGATGTATGTTTCTAGAAATGTGTCCATTTTTTCTAGGTTGTCCAATTGGTTTGCATATGTGTTTGTAATATTCAATTATGATTTTTTGTATCATTGTGGTATCAGTTATTTCTCTTCTTTTATTTCTTATTTTGCTTATTTAGATCCTCCCTCTTGTCTTCTTGATTAACCTGGCTAAAGGTTTATCAATTTTGTTTATCTTTTCCAAAAAACAGTTTTAGGTTTCATTGATCTTGCTATTTTTAAAATCTCTTTTATTTATTTCCTCTCTGATCTTTATTATTTCCTTCCTTCTGCTGACATTGAGATTCCTTGACATTGGGCTTCTTTTCCTAATTTTTAGGTGGGAGGTTAGGATGTTTATTTGAGATTTTTTTGTTTCTTGGGGAAGGCCTGTATTGCTATGAACTTCCCTTAAGAGGGAACGGCTTTTGCTGCATCCCATAGATTGTGGATTGTTGTGTTTCTATTTTCATTTATCTTGAGGTATTTTCTGAATTCCTCTTTGATTTCATCATTGACCCATTGGTTTTAGTAGCATGTTGTTTTTTGTTTTTACATCTTTATTGGAGTATAATTGCTTTACAATATTGTGTTAGTTTCTGCTGTACAACGAAGTGAATCAGCTATTTGTATACACATATCCCCTCCCTCTTGGACGTCCCTCTCCCCCGACATCCCATCCATCTAGGTCACCATAGAGCACTGAGCTGAGCTCCTTGCACTATACAGCAGGTTCCCACTAGCTATCTTTTTTACACATGGCAGTGCATATATGTCAATCCCAATCTCCCAATTCATCCCACCCCCCTACCAGGTCCACACATCTGTTCCCTACATCTGTGTCTCTATTCCTGCCCAGCAAATAGGCTCATCTGTACCATTTTTCTAGATTCCACATACATGCATTAATATACGATATTTGTTTTTCTCTTTCTGACTTACTTCACTCTGTATGACAGACAAATGGGTAAAAAAGATATGGTACATATATACAATGGAATATTACTCAGCTATAAAAAGGAATGAAATTGGGTCATTTGTAGAGACATGGATGGACCTAGAATCTATCATACAGAGTGAAGAATGTTGCATTTTTTTAAATTTGTCTTTCTATATGCTGTGATTGTGTGATTTCCATTAGCCTATCTTCCAGATCACTTATGCATTCTTCTTTGTCATTTAGTCTGCTATTCATTGCTTCTAGAGTGCTTTTTATCTCAGATATTGCATTATTTATTTTTGGTTGGGTCTTTTTTATATTTTCTAGTTCTTTGTTAAATGATCTGCGTTTAGATCAATTATCTTCCTTAATTCAGTTAGCATTTTTATTACCAATGTTTTGAATTCTTATCTGGTAAATTTTTAATTTCTCTTTTATTACTTATTTCTTCAGGGGTTTTCTTTTGCTCTTTCAATTAAGAGTATTTCCTCTGCCTTTTCATTTCCCTTAACTTTCTCTCTCTCTATGAATTTAGTTACCTCTTGTGATCTTGAAGTGTTTCTTTCTATGTCAGAGCATCTCTATGCAGACTGCATGTGCCTAATTTCTTTGGTGGGAAAGCTGAATTTGATGTGGATGCCAGTCACATCTTTCCTCAGGGTGTGCTGGCAGCTATCACCTTGGTATGGGGTGTAGCTGGTGATGGAAGAGCTAGAGCCTATGTGTGAGGTGTGACTTCCTCTCTGCTTAGTGACCATCACCATCCTGTTAGTGGTGGGGTCTGCTCCTAAGTTGCTGAAGCAGAATCTCCGAGGGTCAGTCTTGAGCTGGCTCTGTTCCCTTTAAGTGTGCATTTTCCTTTTCCCTGTGCTTGGACATTTGCCCCCAGAAAGATGAGTGCTGAACCAAGTGGGGCTTATGTGCTTACAGAGGTCCAATGCTCTGCCTGTGTGGGCAGCAGCAGCTCCACTCAGATGCAGTCCACAGTCATATCTTTTCCCCTGTCATGGCCACCCCAGATCTAGTGTTAGACTGTGGCATGGAGTGAGTGGGGCCCAAACGTTTACCTCACTCAGGCTGGAGCGCACAGTAAGGTGGCTGTGGGAATTTTAGGGGCCACTCTTGTCAGAAGTCTGGGATGCTTCTGGAGTTGCTGCTTGAGTAAACACCAACAATGGCCACCACTGTCCCACCTGGCTTATGCCCTTGACCCCCAGGTCAGCTCTGTTTTCCTTCAACAAGTTTTTTCCTTGGTTCTGGCTGCCCTCAATCCAGTGCCAAGCTGTGGTATGGATTGTGCAGGGCTGGGGCATTCTCTTAGCTCAACTGGGGAGCATGTCAAGGCAGTAGCCACAGGGGCAGACCTCTCTCCACCCTGCCTGAGCACATGCCAGCATATGCACACTCCTCATGAGTGGATCTAGGCTTCTCCAGACTTTTTATCTGTTTCTGAAATTCTGTAAGCAGCCAAGGGGGCTTTTCTCCTACATGTAGGTCCCCAGAAATGGGATGCCCAGTCTGTGGCTTGACCAATCCCTCCCCAGGGTGAGTGTCCAGCCACGTGATCTCCCTTTTCCTCTGAGTCACCTCACAGGGGCATAGGTCTTGACCTGATGCTTTTCTTCGCATCCTACCTGATTATGTGTGTATTTTTTTATTACAATCTTGGTTGCATACGTGTGCTTCTGCCAATTTCCAGTTTGTTTTCCATGAGATTCGTTCCACATATAAATGTGTTTTTGATGTGTTTGTAGGGACAGGAGAGCTCCACGTCCTCTTACTCTGTCATCTTGACCTCCTCAGTCTCTAATCTTTATTATTTCTTTCCTTTGTTTGCTTTAAATTTAGTTAGCTCTTCTTTTTCCAGTGTCCTAAGGTGGAAAATTAGCTTATTGATTTGTGATCTTTCTTCTTTCTTAATACAGATATTTACAGCTATAAATTTCCCTGTAAGCACTGCTTTACCTCCATCCCATAAGTATTATGTTGTGTCTTCATTTTCATTCATCTAAAATAATTTTATAATTACTCTTTTGATTTATTCTTTGACTCATTGATTATTTAAGATTGCATCTTTTTTCAAGTTTCCACATATTTGTGAGTTTTTCTGCTTTTTATTTTGAATTTCATTCCATTTTGGTCAGAGCATCACTCTGTATTTTTTCTATCTCTTTAAATTTGCTGAGATTTGTTTTACAATTTAGTGTATGGTTGATGCTGGAGAGTTTCTTTCTAGTGCACTTAAGAATATATATTTTGCTGTTGTGTAAAGTATACTATAGATGTCTGTTAGGTCAAGGTGGTTTATAGTACTGTTCATATCTTCTATTTTCTTGTTGATCTTCAGTCTAGCTGTTCTACTGATTCTTGAAATATTGGTATTTAAGTCTCCAAATATTATTGTTGAATTTTTCTTTTTCCCTTCTCCATTTATTTCTGTTAGTTTTTGCTTCATGTATTTTGGTGCTCTGTTATTAGACACATACATGTTTATAATTGTTATATCTTTTTGATAAGTTGATAATTTATATTTATAAATTTATAAAAATTTATAAAAATAAAAATTTGTATTTATCGCCAATATATTTTTTTAAATTTTATTTATTTATGGCTGTGTTGGGTCTTCATTTCTGTGTGTGGGCTTTCTCTAGTTGTGGCAAGCGGGGGCCACTCTTCATCACGGTGCATGGGCCTCTCACTATCGCGGCCTCTGTTGTTGTGGAGTACAGGCTCCAGACACGCAGGCTCAGTAATTGTGGCTCACAGGCCCAGTTGCTCCGCGGCATGTGGGATCTTCCCAGACCAGGGCTCGAACCCGTGTCCCCTGCATTGGCATGCAGATTCTCAACCACTGTGCCACCAGGGAAGCCCTATCACCAATATTTTTAAAAATCTATTTTGCCTGATATCAGTAATTTTGTGGGAAACTAAACATTTTAGTTAATATATTGTAGAAACTCTAGGTACAGGTCCACTCTTCCTCCCTTCCACTGTTTTTAAAAATTATTGTTTGATTATTTATTTGTTTACTGACTGGCTGCATTATTTTAGGGAAATCTATTCAATCCCCTCCCAAATGGTTTTAAGCCTCTGATATTGCACCTCTGGAAGGCACAACTTTTGATATGCTCACAGTCATCCTGGGATGCCAGTGATTTTGGTGGGGCTTTATGTTTCTCTTTACCTGACCATATAAGTTGTTAAACTCCACCAATTGACTAGTGATTGCTCTATTGCTTTCCACAATGCCCTGGAAGCATAAATTGCTCTACGAATTATTACAACCAGAATCTGGATCCCTAGAAGAAATAGTTTCTGAGGACAGTGTTTGATATTTGTTTTGTCTCCATGAGCGACAGCTAAGCAGAAGAAGAGAACCCCTACCTCTCAACTGCAATTGCCATGATTTAGCCTCAGAAACAGGTAGCAGGAGGAAGAAGTAGAAGCACTGTGGTTCTGCTTCTTCCAGGTAGAAAACCCTCTGATTGGGAGCAGGGGGGATAAGAGCCCTGTGTTCTTGGCTGCAGCAATATGGATTGAAGTCTCCACATCACTGAGTTTGGAGAGGTAACGGAGGGATAAGTCTTGGTTCAAATACCACAAACTTATCTTTCTTGCTGAATTTTCATGTGCTCTCTTGAATAGATATTGCTTCATTTGCTCTTTGTCCTTCAAATCATTCCAAGGGCTTTAGATAGTTATTGGGATTTTAAAAATAAGTTTCACCTTTTTTTACTGGGGTGCAGATCAGCAAAGCTCCTCACAATGTCATGCTAGATGTCAACTTTCTGGGTCACATTTTAAGATATGTTTCTTCAATTTCTTGTATATCATTGTTGATTTCCTGACTACTGCTTCTATTGATTACTGAGAGAGGAATGTTGAAGTTTCCAAGTATATTTGTGGATTTTTCCACTCTCCTTTCAGATCTACAAGTTTTTGCCTCATATGTTTTGAAGCATTCTTTTACTTGCTTAAATATTTTTGTTATATTTCTTGGTGAATTGATCAATTTATTTTTATGTAATAACTTTCTATATTCCTGCTAACATTGCTTCTAGTGAAGTTTGCATTGGTATTAAGAAGCAACTCCATTCTCAACCCTGATATTGTTAACATATCTATATATTTTTAATTAAAGTGGGTTCCTTGAAGGCAGTGTATAATTGGATCCTGCTCTTCTATCTAATCTGAAAATATCAGTCTTCTTAAAAAATTTTATTGGAGTATAGTTGATTTACAATGTTGTGCTACTTTCTGCTGTATAGCACAGTTAATCAGTTATTCATATACATGTATCCACTCTTTTTTAGACTCTTTTCCCATATAACTCATTACAGAGTTGAAAAATCAGTCTTTTAATTGGTATGTATTCATTTTCTATCCTTGCCATAACAAGCTACCACAAATATAGCTACTTAAGACAAAACCACCTTTTATTTTATTTTTTTTGAACTTTAAAGATCAGATTTATTTGGAGAAAACAAAAAAACCCACAACCTAAAGGATGGGATTTTACATCTCAAGACATCTCCCAGGTAATAAGTCTACAGATTACAAATCATTTTCATAGAAGATATTTTTGTACAAATTTTACATGTAGTGAGGAGCGGGTCATAAATTCCTGTTTATTTTAACAGGGTGGCACGGTAGAGGAATGGGGGAAAAACAGCTTTTTTGGACACATCTATTTGGAAGCAGACATGAAGAGGGCAAACCCTACTTTTTCATCATCTATAGCAAATGGTTAAAAAAAAACACCCTCTCAACCTTGGGTATCTCTAAAAGCCACTTCCTAGCTACTACCCACTCCAAACCAATTATTTAAAGTTACTTCACTTGGTATGTTTTCTATGTCCACTGGGTAAATGATTCATTATGCTCACTGCTGCAGCACTCATAAACCAACACCCCTGCATGGCTGTAAAGGGTCTAACTTAGGACTGATGCGAGAAGAGACCAAGATGTCTTTTCTCTGCAGGTACCAATATTGCCTGTAAGGACACCATCTGTTGAGCTGACAGTACCAAGGTGCACATAAAAGCAGGCAAGTAAAGCTACTGTGTTGCAAGAGAAGCCAGGACCTTGTGAAATTGTTCTCCTCCATTATCATTTATTCTCTCAAGGGGATGCTAAAAAAACAGAACCAAAAAAACCACACATTGGTCTAAGCCACATTATAAATCCAAACATTGGTGTGAGATTTCACTTGGAGAGAAGGAAGCTTTTGTTTTTTAAAAAGCCCCTCAAACCCCAATCAAGGTTGTAAGAAAGCCTCCCAATTTAACCACCCTCGCTCACCACCTAAGACTAGTAATTCTAAAGTTTTCTGAGGTGTAAAAGGGGTCAAAGCAGCAGGAGCACGAATGGCTAGAGGGAAGGAGTGTCAAAGCATGAAGGAGGCAAGATTTGCTTGAGAAAAAGCAGTGATGACTCCTCATTGGACAGCTCCCAGGGGCTCTAGAGAATGCTTAGGAGGTCAAGTATGTGACTTAAGTAGAAGCTGCCTGTAGGAAGGTTAACAGGAAAGAGTAGCATGATGAACATAAGATGATGACAAGAGTCTAAATTTTTAAAGCTTCAAGATTTCAACAGAATGTGGATATATTTGAACTTTCAGAAGGGATAGTGTTTAAGAAAGGGTGAAACCAGGACACATAAAAGACCTGGGAATTCCCACAACCCTTAAGTGCTTCCTGCTCCAGGAGGTAAACGACTATGTGTTTACTGGAGGTGATAGCATTTTCCCTGTTACTGGTGCAAAATAATTTATCAAATCCCCAAGCTTCTTTTCAAACCACGATTTCCCCATTTACTTTGGTCACCAAACAGTCCTATTCTTCAGTGGCCTGTAGACTCACTCCCACCTACCCCCATGGGGGGCACAAATGAAGGAACTTCCCCTTAGGCTGGCCCCAGTAACTCAGAATTAAATAAGAGGTGGGGCTGGCAGCCTCCTGGAGACTAAAACAACATCAGAGACTAAACCTACCTTTCTAAGAATGGAGAATTTATTCAGATATTGTTTGCTAATTCATGTATGCCACAACAGGATAAGAATTAAAGGTAGAAAACTCACACTCTTCCTTATACCTGCCTACTGCCCAACTAGATTCCAGACACTGCATCACTATCACTGCCATCTTGCTAAACGGAGGCCCCTAGGCACTAATCACACAGGCAACTGCACATGTCATAAAAATGCACCACAACTTTAAACTTACAGCATTAAAAGCTGTACGTCTCTCTCTGGCTACATTGGTGATTCTCCAGTTAGTTCAATATTTTAAAGGCTGAAGAAGCATGCAAAAGAATTTCATTTTGTTTCTTTTTTAAAAAAAAAGTTAAGAAAGGTATCCAGGAGATGGTGAGTGTTATTTTGTCTTGTCTGGATAGAGGTTTGACTTGCTCTCGAATGTTCCAGGGTGGTGAGAGACTAGGAGAAAGCACAGAATTCAGAGGTCTATTTGGTGTAATCTTCTCCCTCATTTTCATCTTCACCATCAACGGCAAGAGCAGCATACTTGCTTGCAGAACTGAACTTAGAGGCTGGATTTTCTTCCACTTTCTTTGTCTCAGGTGCAGATCTGGAGTCTTGATCCTTTTTGCCATCTTTCCTATCTGACTCCTTCCAGTGGTCTTTGTTCCCTCCATCTCCTGGACCACGGCTGGAATTTCCACTTTGGCCTTTTGGGGCACTCAGCCCATCTACTTTATTTTCATCTTTCCTTACTGGTCCTTCCTCAGATGGTTGAGCTGGAATTACTTTCCCTCCACCACTTGTAGGGAACTGCTGCTCTGTGTCTGAGTTCTGAGATTGAGCAGGAGGGTTAGAACTTCGCTTCACCCAAGCATTCTCCTTTGGTGGAGGGGCTGGCATTACCTTTAGAGGCTGTTCAGGTTTGGGAGGCTTAGAAGTTGGAGACTGACAGTCTTCTTCTTTATTGGGTGTTTCATTTTCTAGAGACTTCTCACTCTCTCTCCTTCGTGCATTTCTGCTAGATGTGGCTGAGGTCCCCATTTGTGATGACTCACTTCCTGTCCTCGATCGTTCCCGTTCCTGAGTTTCTTCACTTCACCAGCTTGGGTGTTTCTCCCGAGGCCATCGTTCTAGTTTTGGCTCATCCAGCTGACTCTGCAGTTTCTCCGGTTCCTTCTGTAGCCACTCTTATACTTCTCGTTCTCTAGCAGCTGTGTCAACAGGCTTTGCCCCTCCAAAGATAGAGGCTGCTCGACTGGACTGGGACGTGCTAGCAGCGGAATCATTTTCCTCAGGAGTACTCCGAGGCTTTAGGTTCAGTTTGGGTCTTTGGCGGGGACTTCTATCATCAGGCCTATAATCATCCCGAGAGTAATCGTCTCTGGAGCTCCATGACCGGTCATCTCGTCTGTCATATCTGTCTTCATAGTGGTCCCCGCCTCCTCTGTAGTCGTCCTCCCTATGGTACCCACTACCAAATGCTCTTCTGCCACTGCTTATCCTGGAATCGTAGCCTCTATCATAGTCTCTGCTGCCTCGGTCATCATAGCGATCTCGGCCCCCGTAGAGATCCATGTCCCGGCATGGGCCATCACGGTAACTGTCCTGATACCCATCACGATATCGGTCTGAATCATAATGATCTGGATACTTGTCTCCAAAGCTATCATCACCTCTTCTAGGTGGGTAGTCATCAAAGCTGTCTGTAACAGGATGGGCCCTCCAGTCTGTATCTGTTTTGTCAGAATCCCGATTTCTATCTCGGCCAAAAGAACGATCATCCCTGTCTTTATCCTGTGCTTGATCAGCAACGTCCACTCTAATTCTCCTGTTACCTAGAGACTCTTCATTGAGGCTCAGGTCACTGAACAAGGAATCCAGGTCCTCAAACTCAGCATAACCAAAACCTTTCAACCTCTCAGGATTGCTGGGTTCACATGGTAAACGCACTGCACTGATATTTAATCCTTTAAAGAATTCCTTAATGGAGTCTTCTGTCACATCATAGGGCAGGTTCCCTAGAAAAGCAGTGTAGGGTGGTGATTTGGGAAGACGGCTCTGGTCGATATTGGGTTCCTGAGCAGCCTGTGGAGCAGTGGGCAGGATGGAACAGTCAATTGGAGGTGCCCTATACATGTCATCATCATTACTATGCCAAGTGGTTGAAACATCTCCTTCTAGGTCATCTGTTTCATCAGCCCAGCTGACTGGTTTGGAGACATAGGTGCTTCCTCCACCAGTCCCTCCATCCTCAGCCAGGAAGTCTGTTAGGGAGATAGTCTTCCCCTTCTTATTCTTCTTTTTTGCTGAGGCCGCCATGTTGGGAGAGGGAGAGAGAACACAAAAGAAAACCACCTTTTATGACATTCCTGGAAGTGAAACAGCCAGGTGGTCTCAAGTAGGTTCTCTGCTTAGGATCTCACAAGTATGAAATAAATATGTTTGACAGTCTGAGCTCTTATTTGGGGGCTATAGGATGAATTCAATTCCAGGCTCATTTTGGTTGTGGCAAAATTCATTTTATTCAGCAAGTTGACTGCAAGATGACTGAAGTTCCCATTTAACTACTGACTGTTGGCCTGGGATCACTCTTAGCTTCTAGAGACTAGGCACTTTCTTTGGCTCATGACCCTCTAAATCTTCAAAGCCAAAAATTGGGTGATGAATCCTTCTTAAGCTTTGAATCTCTCTGACTACTTCTTCTACTGCATCTCTCTACTTTTAAGGGCTTGTGAGATTACTAAATGAAAGAGGTCATACACCAAAACCTACATATTGCATAATTTTATTTCTATGACATTATGTGTAAGGTGAAAGTATAGGGAGAGAAAACATATGAGTGGTTGCCATGAATTTTGGATGAAGATAAGGGCTGATTACAAAGGAATACACAAGATAATATTTTAGATGGTATAACTGTTCTATATGGTACTGTGCTTGTGGTTATATGATTATTCATGAAAATTAAAAATCTTTCATCTAGATGAAGGAGGAATCCAGAATGGAATACCAGCTATGAAATGAATCTAACTGTATTACAAATATATTACATGGCCTCATTGAAGGGTATGAAAAAGAAAAGAGCTGACCTAAGTAATGTTCAAAAACAGCGTTTTTGCTACATACATTACTATATGAGTTTAAGGCATGCAGCATAATGATGTGACATATATATTGTGAAATGATAAACACAATAAATTAAGTTTGTTCCATAATCTATAGCTACAAAAAATAAAAATTTTTTCCCTTGTGATGAGAACACTTAGGATTTACTCTATTAACAACTTTCATATATATTATAAAACAGTGTTAACTAGTCATCATGTTGTATGTTATATTCCTGGTACTGCTTTACCTTATAATTGGAAGTTTGTACCTTTTGACAACTCGCACACAATTCCTTCTCCCCCTAAACCCTGCATTTGGTAAACACACATTTGAACTCTTTTTATTAGTTTCTTTTTTTGTTTTTGTTTTCTTTCCACATATAAGTGAGGTCATAGAGTGTTTGTCTTTTTCTGTCTGACTTATTTCACTTAGCATCCATCCACATTGTCACAAATGGCAAGATTTCCTTCTTCTTGTGGCTAAATAACAGTCCACCACACACACATGCACACACACATGTCACTAATTTTTTCTTATTGAGATATAATTAACATACAATATTATATTAGCTTCAGATGTACAACACAACTCATATTTTTATACATTATAAGATGCACATCACAATAAGACAAGTTACCATCCATCACCATACAACGTGGCTGCAATGTTATTGACTATATTCCTTATGTCTACATTACATCCCCATGACTAATAGCTGGAAGTCAGTACCTCTTTATCCCCTTAACCAATTTTGTTAATCCCCTCACCCTTCACATCTCTGGCAACAAACAGTTTGTGCTCTGTATGTATGAGCCTCTTTCTGTTTTGTTTTGTTTGTTCATTTGTTTTGCTTTTTAGATTCTACATATAAGTTATATCACATGATATTTGTCTTTCTCTGTCTGCCTAACTTCACTTAGTATGATAATCTCTAGGTCCATCCATGTTGCTACAAATGGCATTATTTCATTCTTTTTCATAGCTGAGTAATATTCTTGTGTGTGTGTGTGTGTGTGTGTGTGTGTGTGTGTGTGTGTGTATCACATCATCTTTATCCATTCATCTGTGGATGGACATTTAGGTTGTTTCCATATAGGCTGTTGTAAATACTGCTGCAATGAACATAGGGATGCATATATCTTTTCAAATTAGAGTGTGTTTTTTGTTGTTGTTTTAGATAATATTTTCTTTTATTGTTTAGAGTTTCTGTGTTGTTTTTAATACCCAGAAGTGGATTCCCTGGACTGTATTGTAGTTCTATTCTTAGTTTTCTGAGGAAACTCCATACTGCTTTCCATATGGCTGCACCAAGATACATTACTACCAACAGTGCATGAGGATCCCATTTCTTCCACGTGCTCACCAATTGTTTTTTTTCTCTTTTATAATAGTTATTCTGACAGATGTGAGGTAGTATTTCATTGTGGTTTGGATTTGCATTTCTCTGATGATTAGTGATGTCGAGCACATTTTCATGTGACTGTTGGACATCTGTATGACTTATTTAGAAAAATGTCTATTATGGTCCTCTTCCCATTTTTATTCAGGTTCTTTTGGGGTTTTTTTATATTGAGTTGTATGAGTTCTTTATATATATTGGATATCAATCTTTATCAGATATATGATTTGCAAATATCTTCTACCAATCAGTAGGTTGATACTTCATTTTGTTAGTGCCTTCCTTCCCTGTGCAAAAAGGTTTCTAGTTTGATGTAGTCCCATTTGTTTATTTTTGTAATTGTTCCTCTTGCCTGAGGACACAGATCCAAAATAATATTGCTAAGACAGATGTCAAAGAACTTACAGCCTGTGTTTTCTTCTAAGAATTTTATGGTTTCAGGTATCACATTGAAGTCTTCAATCCATTTTGAATTTATTTCTAAATATTGGGTAAGACAGTGGTCCAGTTCCATCCTTGTGCACATATCTGGCCAGCTTTCCAAACACCATTTATTGAAGGGACTGTCTTTTCCCCACTGTATATTCTTGCATACATTGTTGAATATTTATTGGCCAAGTAATTGTGAGTTTATTTCTGTGCTCTGTATTTTGTTCCATTGATATATGTGTCTATTTTGCTGCCAGTACCATACTCTTTTGATTACTATAGTTTGTAGTATATTTTCAAGTATAGGAGCATGATACCTTCAGCTTTGTTCTTTTTTCTCAAGATTGCTTTAGCTACTTGTAGTCTTTGTGCTTCCATAAAATCTTAAGAATATTTGTTCATGTTCTCTGAAATATGCCATTGCTATTATGATAGGTATTGCTTTGAATCTATAGATTGTTTGGGTAGTATGAATATTTTAACAATATTGATTCTCCCCATCCATGAACACAGTATAGATTTCCATTTATTTGTGTCATCTTCAATTTCTTCAGTGTCTTCTAGTTTTCAGAGTACAACTCCTTGTTTAAATCTATTCTTCAGTATTTTATTCTTTCTGATGTGATAATAAATGGAATTTTTTTCTTCATTTGTCTTTCTGATAGGATTATTAGTGTATATAAATGCAACAGATTTCCATATATAATTTTGTATCTTGCAACTTTACTGAATTCATGTATTGGTTCTAATAACTTTTTGGTGGAGTCTTGAGGGTTTTTTATATATAGTATCATGTCATCTGCAAATAGTGACAGATTTACTTATACCATTCAAATTTGGATGATTTTTATTTATTTTTCTTGTCTGATTGCTGTGGCTGGGACTTCTAATGCTGTGTTAAATAACAATGGCAAGAGTGAGCATCCTTGTTTTGTTCCTGATCTTAGAGGAAATGTTTTCAGCCTTTAACTGTTTAGTATGATGTTTACTGTGGGTTTGTCATAAATGGCCTTTATTAGGTTGAGATATGTTTCCTCTAAACCAACTTTGTTGAGAGTTTTTATTATGAATGGATATAGAATTTTGCCAAATGCTTTTTTACATCTATTTAGGTGATCATGTGATTTTTATCTTTTTTTTAACGTGGAGTATCACATGGATTGATGTGTGTATATTGAAGAATCCTTGCATCTCTGGGATAAATCCCACTTGATCATGGTATATGATCATTTTTATTTATTGTTCAATTCTATTTGATAACATTTTATTGAGGAGTTTTGCATCTGTATTCATCAGAGCTATTGGCCTGTAATTTTCTCTTCTTTGTGGTATCTGTGTTTGGTTTTGGTGTCAGGGTAATTGTGGGCTCATAGAATGAGTTTGAGGGTGTTCATGCCCTTAAAGTTTTTGGAAAAGTGTGATAAGATAGGTATTAACTCTTCTTTATATGTTTGCTAGAATTCCCTGAAAAGCTTTCTGGTTCTGGACTTTTGGTTGTTGGGAGTTTTTGTTTTTGTTTTTATTGATTGAAATCCAGCAACTAGTAATAAGTCTATTCGGACTACCTATTTCTTCCTAATTCAGTCCTGGAAGATTGTAAGTTGCTAAGAATGTATCTATTCTTCTAAGTTGTCCAATTTGTTGGCATATAACTGTTTATAGTATTCTCTTATGGTTCTTTGTATTTCTTTGATATTGGTTGAAATTTCTCCTCTTTCATTTCTAATTTTGTTTATTTGGGTCCTCTCTCTTTTTTTAATGAACCTGGCTAGAGGCTTATCAATTTTGCTTCCCTTCTCAAAAATCCAGCTCTTGCGCTTCCCTGGTGGTGCAGTGGTTGAGAGTCCACCTGCTGATGCAGGGGACACGGGTTTGTGCCCTGGCCCGGGAAGATCCCACATGCTGTGGAGTGGCTAGGCCCATAAGCCATGGCCACTGAGCCTGTGCATCCGGAGTCTGTGCTCCACAACAGGAGAGGCCACAGTAGTGAAAGACCCGTGTACTGAAAAAAAAATCCAGCTCTTGTTTCTTTGATAATTTCTTTCTTGTTGTTCTCTAATTTATTTACATGCTGATCTTTAATAGTTCCTTCCTTCTGCTGATGTTGGGCTTTGTTTGTTCTTTTTTTCTAATTCCATTAGATGTAGGTTTTTTATTTGAGAATTTTCTCATTTACCAAGGTAGGCCTGTATTGCTATAAACTTCCCTCTTAGAACTGCTTTTTCTGTGTTCCATAGATTTTGTAAAGTTGTGCTTTTATTTTCATTTGTCTCAAAGTATTTTCTGATTTCCTCCTTGATTTCTTTATTTACCCATTGGTTTTCTAGTAGCATGTTCTTTAGTCTCCATGCTTTTGTGTTTTTTTCCAGTATTCTTCCTGTAATTGATTTCTAGTTTCATACCTTTGTGGCCTGAAAAGATGCTTGATATAATTTCTATCTTCTTAAATTTGTAGAGACTTGTTTTGTGGCCTAGCATGTGATCTATCCTGGAGAATGTTCCATATACAGTTGAAAAGAATGTGTACTCTGTTGTTTTTGGATCCAGTGTTCTGTAGATATCTATTAAATCCAACTAGTCCAATGTGTCATTTAAGGTCACTGTTTTCTCTCTGAATGCTCTATCCATTGATGTCAGTGGGATGTTAAAGTCCACTACTATCATTTTATTACTGTCAATTTCTCCCTTTATGTCTGTTAATATTTGCTTTATATGTTTAGGTGTTCCTTTATTAGGTGAATATATGTTTATGAATGTTATATCATCTTCTTCTATTGATCCATTCATCATTATATAATGTCTTTCTTTGTCTTTTGTTAGAGACTTTGCTTTAAAGTCTGCTTTGTCTGACATGAATATTGATACCCCAGCTCTCTTTTTGTTTCAATTTGCATTGAATATCTTTTTCCACCCCCCACTTTCAGGCTGTGTGTGTCTTTAGCTCTGAAGTAAGTCTCTTTTAGGCAGCATATAAATGGGTCTCATATTTTTATCTAATCAGTCTTTGATTGGAACATCTAGTTCATTGATATTTAAAGTGATTATTTATAGGTATGTATTTACTGCCATTTAATTACTTGTGTTCTGTTATGTGTGTGGGGGGGGGGGTGCAGTTTTTCTCTCTTCTTTTCTTCTTTATAAATTTTTCCCTTGTGGTTTTGATGATTTTCTTCAGTGTTATCCCTGTGTTCCTTTCATTCGAGATTTTGTGAATTCTTTTTCAGGTCGATTGACTATTTCCTCTTCATTTATTTGGTCTTGTAGGTTTTTAACTTACTCTTTCATCTGTAACATATTATTTTGTCATCTCATTTGTTTTTTGATGGGTGAGGCTGTGTTCCTGTCCTACTGGTTGTTTGGCCTAAGGCATCCAGCACTGGAGTTTGCAGGCAGTTGGGTAGAGCTGGGTCTTGGTGCTGAGATGAGGACCTCTGGGAGACCTCACACCACTTAATACTCCCTGGGATCTGAGGTTCTGTGTTAGTCCAGAGGTTTGGACTTGGCACTCCCGCCACAGGAGCTCAGGCCTAACCTCTGGCCTGGGAACCAAGATCCCACAAACCATGTGGTGTGGCAAAAAAAGAAAAAAAGGCAACAAACAAAAAGGAGCAGAACAAGAACAAAGAATAAAAAATTTAAAAAATAAAATTAGAATAAAAATATATTAGAAAAATATAAATATAAATGAACAACAACAAGGCAAAACAGAACCACAACAGAAAAAAAAGCCAGAAAAGGCCTTGGGAGTGTGTGGGGCTTAGTGCAGCTGGAGGGGACCCAGGAGAGCAGAGGTTCAGGCCCAGGACCCCAGCAGGCTCGCTGGGGCCCAAGTGAGTGGGGGAAATGCTGGCCACATTCCCCTGCAATTCCCCGATCCTCCAAAGGTCTCTCCCCATTCCCACAGAACCCCCACTGTGAATGGGCCCCTCTGGGCATAGGACCCTCCCCTCCCCCCAGCCACCCCTCAAGGGCACTGGTCCCATCCTGCCTCCATTTCTCCTCCCCCATTCCCCCAATGTCCTACCCGCTCATGTGGAGGTTCCTCCCGCTCCCTTAGGTGTCCGAAGTCCCCAACCAGCACCTGGTAGATGCCCTAGTTGTGAGGAGACACGAACTCTGCATCCTCCTACTCCACTATCTTGACTCCGCCCCACCATTATGTTTTTACTCAGGCCCTGGGGTCACTAGCCAGTTTGTCTTATTCTTCTCACCTAACAGGTTTTTTTAAATGTTTGTTTTATGTGTAACATCAGAGTTTTTTAGCTGTTCTTAGAGGGAGAAATAGAGAAAAGTAAGGAAATTAAGTCTATTTCATCTTCCAAGAAGCAGAAATCCTTGTACAATACATTTTCAGGAATGTGAATGAATAATTAAATAAAGAAAAGTTAATGGAGGTAAATCTAAGAACATGTAGAGTATGATTATATTTTTAAATGTTATATATAATTATAGCATAAGGAACATACACAGACACACATATATGTACACACACATAGACAGAAAGAGTCACATGAAAAACTTAACAGTTTTTACCTCAAGTTACTAGATGATTTCCTCTTTACTTCAACTTGATTCTATTTTCTGCTTTATTTATTATTTTACTCACAGATTTCAATCCATGAATTCTAGAATTTATGAAAGAAAGATGTAAGCAAGAAAAATTTTACAGTATTAGCTCATTGTATTGAATAAATATAACAAGAGTTGTGACCCTCAGTGTAGGAAACAGTGTGAAGAAATGGGTATTTTCCTATATACCTGCATGAATATAAATATGTGGCACTACATGGACAACGTTTTCTCAGTGATGCTTGAAAGCTTATCCATATTAACATTCCATGAGCATCAAATTTCAGTTGTAGAGATGTTTATATTGTACTAGGATTACATAGTACAATGTCTCACAAGTATAATTAGAATTCTAATTGATCCTGAAGTGCCTTGTGAAAATATTAAATTTGATATTTAATGAAATATTCAAATGGAAATGTCAAGTAGTAGGCAGTTAGATATAAGAGGTTGAGACCTTTGGATCATCAAGAAGATGCCAATCAAACACTGCTCTTATGTATTGGCCTCTATGGACGAAATGTGTTTATGCTCTCATGCTTGCTTCTTTTAGTTGGTGATTGAGCAGAGTTTCGAATCAATCAGGTTTATGAATCCTTCAATGTTTTCTTGCTTAAGGTTTTCTTCGTGTTTGCATTTGTTCCTCATGATTGAAGACCTAATCTCTCTACCACGTAAAGGTCCTTTGGAGCTTCCTCAGTCTCCCTTCAATACACATTGAACATAACCCCAAACTATCACCCAGAGTCGCATGCACATGAATTTTTGACACATACCTTGTCACAGAGTATTCCAAGATTTGATATACTACTATTTT
>NW_027646283.1:0-31000 GCF_951394435.1 Stenella coeruleoalba
TTGCAATTTCTGCGGAAGATGAACAGGAATAGTGAGGACCAATGAGAGACTAGCTGGAGGTGTCTGGATGGGCAAATTTAACTCTCATTTCCCACCAGGAAGAGGAATTAACCAAAGGCTCAACTTGCCATGCCGGAACCACACTAGGGCCTGAAGCAATCCTGCGGTGTTGCGGCCAGCTCACAAGAAAGCGTGTTGAAGAAAGGAGCTCAGGGGCACTGTCATTCACAAACCTGCAGAGTTATAAATGACAGCTATCGTCCAAAAATACATTGAAGTAAGGCTGCCAAGAGGACTTGAAAGCGGGGCAGAATAGCAGGCAACCGATTTCAGGAGGTAGACTGGAATTGCATGTAAAGCATAGGAAAAGAGGCAGAACGTCCACAATGATGCACTTGGCCAAAAAGGGCGTATGCGTTTTTTCCTGAATATATTCAGGAAAAAAACGCATACGCCCTTTTTGGCCAACCAAGCAAGCTTGCAAAGGAAATCTGCACTACAATGAAGTCTCACTGCCCCCCCAACCCCGTCAAAAGGGCCATCTGAAAAAAGTGTAAAATCCAGAAAGGCAGAACAGGCCATGGAGAACTGGGAGCCTTGTTATGCTGATGGGCGGGATGTAAATTGCCAACAGCCACTGGGGAGCAGTGTATGGTGTTTCCTGAAACATCTAAAAAACAAAGCAACAGAGCCTAGGGCACTTCCACTTATGGTCCTATAGCTTAGGGAAATTAAAATCAAAAAGACACAGCCACCCCAAAGTTTGGGACGGCTCTGTTTACAAGAACCTCGTTTACAGTACAAGTTCAATATCGCAGAAAGCGAAAAATGGATAAAGAAGTTGTGGTACTTACGTACAATGCAATATCACTCAGCAATGAAATCTATGTCATCAGGCCCGTAGCAGCATAATGAGTGGATTCAGGTACGATGATTCTAAGTGAAATAAGTCACACAGGAAAAGAAACATCATAAGATATCACTAATACACGGAATGTAAACTTGGCTACACAGGAACTGAATTACAAAACAGAACAGGGTCTCAAATGTAGAAAACCAACTTATGCTTGCTTAAGGGGAAAGGTGAGTTGGGGTGCTGCATAAAACCAGAGATTGAAATTAGCACAGATACCGTTCCATAAGCCAAATATGTAATAGACAAGAGCTACTCCTTGCTCAACGAAGTGGACTCAACACCCCATATTAAACGCCTAAGAATATACCTGACTGGTAAGAATCTTAAAACCTATGGATTTATATGTCTCCGACAGAGAATCAAGCATGTGTACAGCGGCATAAACGCAGCAGTGATAGGATTGGTGAGGTTCGGTGAGCAAATGCAGACCCTTTGAAGTTATATTGCATGGTAACCATTCCATGGGTCTCAACTCTCCAGGTTTAAGGGATTCTTCCTTCAGCTAAAACATGCATGTGGAACCCAGAGTATGATCCACCGTGTGATCGGGAAACGTGTTCCAATATGTCTCAGTTTTCTCCCCTGGTACTCGGGTGCAACATTCCAGACGCTTTACTAACACTCTCCCCACTTGGAGAGTCAGAGCCTTTAACCTCCTGTTTGGCCCAGTTTGCAATTTCTGCGGAAGATGAACAGGAATAGGGAGAACCAATGAGAGACTAGCTGGAGGTGTCTGGACGGGCAAATTGAACTCTCATTTCCCACCAGGAAGAGGAATTAACCAAAGGCTCAGCGTGCCGTGCTGGAACCAGATTAGGGCCTGAAGCAATCCTGCGGTGTTGCGGCCAGCTCACAAGAAAGCGAGTTGAAGAAAGGAGCTCAGGGGCACTGTAATTCACAAACCTGCAGACTTATAAATGACAGCTATCGTCCAAAAATATACTGAAGTAAGGCTGCCAAGAGGACTTGAAAGCGGGGCAGAATTGCAGGAAACCGATTTCAGGAGGTAGACTGGAATTGCATTTAAAGCATAGGAAAAGAGGCAGAACGTCCACAATGATGCACTTGGCCAAAAAGGGCGTATGCGTTTTTTCCTGAATATATTCAGGAAAAAACGCATACGCCCTTTTTGGCCAAACAAGCAAGCTTGCAAAGGAAATCTGCAGTACAATGAAGTCTCACTTCCCCCTGGTCAAAAGGGCCATCTGAAAAAAGTGTAAAATCCAGAAAGGCAGGACAGGCCATGGAGAACTGGGAGCCTTGTTATGCTGATGGGCGGGATGTAAATTGCCAACAGCCACTGGGGAGCAGTGTATGGTGTTTCCTGAAACATCTAAAAAACAAAGCAACAGAGCCTAGGGCACTTCCACTTATGGTCCTATAGCTTAGGGAAATTAAAATCAAAAAGACACAGCCACCCCAATGTTTAGGACGGCTCTGTTTACAAGAACCTCGTTTACGGTACAAGTTCAATATCGCAGAAAGTGAAATATGGATAAAGTAGTTGTGGTACTTACGTACAATGCAATATCACTCAGCAATGAAATCTATGTCATCAGGCCTGTAGCAGCATAATGAGTGGATTCAGATATGATGATTCTAACTTAAATAAGTCACACAGAAAAAGAAACATCATAAGATATCACTAATACACAGAATGTAAACTTGGCTACACAGGAACTGAATTACAAAACAGAACGGGGTCTCAAATTTAGTAAACCAACTTATGCTTGCTTAAGGGGAAAGGTGAGTTGGGGTGCTGCATAAAACCAGAGATTGAAATGAGCACAGATAAAGTTCCTTAAGCCAAATATGGAATAGTCAAGAGCTACTCCTTGCTCAACGAAATGGACTCAACACCCCATATTAAACGTGTAAGAATGTATCTGACTAGTAAGTATCTGAAAACCTATGGATTGCTATGTCTCCGAAAGAGAATCAAGCGTGTGTACAGGGGCATAAACGCAGCAGTGATAGGATTGGAGAGGTTCGGTGAGCAAATGAAGACCCTTTGAAGTCATATTGCATGGTACCCATTCCACGGGTCTCTACTCTCCAGGTTTAAGGGATTCTTCCTTCAGCTAAAACATGCATGTGGAACCCAGAGTATGATCAACCATGTGATCGGGAGATGTGTTCAAATATGTCTCAGTTTTCGTCCCCTGGTACTCGGGTGCAACATTCCAGACGCTTTACTAACACTCTCCCCACTTGGAGAGTCAGTGCCTTTAACCTCCTGGTGGCCCAGTTTCCAATTTCTGCGGAAGATGAACAGGAATAGGGAGAACCAATGAGAGACTAGCTGGAGGTGTCTGGACGGGCAGATTGAACTCTCATTTCCCACCCGGAAGAGGAATTAACCAAAGGCTCAGCATGCCGTGCCAGTACCAGATTAGGGCCTGAAGCAATCCTGCGCTGGTGCGGCCAGCTCACAAGAAAGCGAGTTGAAGAAAGGAGCTCAGGGGTACTGTAATTCACAAACCTGCAGAGTTATAAATGACAGCTATCGTCCAAAAATATACTGAAGTAAGGCTGCCAAGGGGACTTGAAAGCGGGGCAGAATTGCAGGAAACCGATTTCAGGAGGTAGACTGGAATTGCATTTAAAGCATAGGAAAAGAGGCAGAATGTCCACAATGATGCACTTGGCCAAAAAGGGCGTATGCGTTTTTTCCTGAATATATTCAGGAAAAAACGCATATGCCCTTTTTGGCCAACCAAGCAAGCTTGCAAAGGAAATCTGCACTACAATGAAGTCTCACTTCCCCCCGGTCAAAAGGGCCATCTGAAAAAAGTGTAAACTCCAGAAAGGCAGGACAGGCCATGGAGAACTGGGAGCCTTGTTATGCTGATGGGCGGGATGTAAATTGCCAACAGCCACTGGGGAGAAGTGTATGGTGTTTCCTGAAACATCTAAAAAACAAACCAACAGAGCCTAGGGCACTTCCACTTATGGTCCTATAGCTTAGGGAAATTAAAATCAAAAAGACACAGCCACCCCAAAGTTTGGGACGGCTCTGTTTACAAGAACCTCGTTTACGGTACAAGTTCAATATCGCAGAAAGTGAAAAATGGATAAAGTAGTTGTGGTACTTACGTACAATGCAATATACCTCAGTAATGAAATCTATGTCATGAGGCCCGCAGTAGCATAATGAGTGGATTCAGGTATGATGATTCTAACTGAAATAAGTCACACAGAAAAAGAAACATCATAAGATAACACTAGTACACGGAATGTAAACTTGGCTACACAGGAACTGGATTACAAAACAGAACAGGGTCTCAAATGTAGAAAACCAACTTATGCTTGCTTAAGGGGAAAGGTGAGTTGGGGTGCTGCATAAAACCAGAGATTGAAATGAGCACAGATAAAGTTCCTTAAGCCAAATATGGAATAGACAAGAGCTACTCCTTGCTCAACGAAATGGACTCAACACCCCATATTAAACGTGTAAGAATGTATCTGACTAGTAAGTATCTTAAAACCTATGGATTGCTATGTCTCCGAAAGAGAATCAAGCGTGTGTACAGGGGCATAAACGCAGCAGTGATAGGATTGGAGAGGTTCGGTGAGCAAATGAAGACCCTTTGAAGTCGTATTGCATGGTACCCATTCCACGGATCTCAACTCTCCAGGTTTAAGGGATTCTTCCTTCAGCTAAAACATGCACGTGGAACCCAGAGTATGATCAACCGTGTGATCAGGAGACGTGTCAAATATGTCTCAGTTTTTGTTCCCTGGTACTCGGGTGCAACATTCCAGATGCTTTGCTAACACTCTCCCGTCTTGGAGAGTCAGTGCCTTTAACCTCCTGTTTGGCCCAGTTTGCAATTTCTGCGGAAGATGAACAGGAATAGTGAGGACCAATGAGAGACTAGCTGGAGGTGTCTGGATGGGCAAATTTAACTCTCATTTCCCACCAGGAAGAGGAATTAACCAAAGGCTCAACTTGCCATGCCGGAACCACACTAGGGCCTGAAGCAATCCTGCGGTGTTGCGGCCAGCTCACAAGAAAGCGTGTTGAAGAAAGGAGCTCAGGGGCACTGTCATTCACAAACCTGCAGAGTTATAAATGACAGCTATCGTCCAAAAATACATTGAAGTAAGGCTGCCAAGAGGACTTGAAAGCGGGGCAGAATAGCAGGCAACCGATTTCAGGAGGTAGACTGGAATTGCATATAAAGCATAGGAAAAGAGGCAGAACGTCCACAATGATGCACTTGGCCAAAAAGGGCGTATGCGTTTTTTCCTGAATATATTCAGGAAAAAAACGCATACGCCCTTTTTGGCCAACCAAGCAAGCTTGCAAAGGAAATCTGCACTACAATGAAGTCTCACTGCCCCCCCACCCCCGTCAAAAGGGCCATCTGAAAAAAGTGTAAAATCCAGAAAGGCAGAACAGGCCATGGAGAACTGGGAGCCTTGTTATGCTGATGGGCGGGATGTAAATTGCCAACAGCCACTGGGGAGCAGTGTATGGTGTTTCCTGAAACATCTAAAAAACAAAGCAACAGAGCCTAGGGCACTTCCACTTATGGTCCTATAGCTTAGGGAAATTAAAATCAAAAAGACACAGCCACCCCAAAGTTTGGGACGGCTCTGTTTACAAGAACCTCGTTTACAGTACAAGTTCAATATCGCAGAAAGCGAAAAATGGATAAAGAAGTTGTGGTACTTACGTACAATGCAATATCACTCAGCAATGAAATCTATGTCATCAGGCCCGTAGCAGCATAATGAGTGGATTCAGGTACGATGATTCTAAGTGAAATAAGTCACACAGGAAAAGAAACATCATAAGATATCACTAATACACGGAATGTAAACTTGGCTACACAGGAACTGAATTACAAAACAGAACAGGGTCTCAAATGTAGAAAGCCAACTTATGCTTGCTTAAGGGGAAAGGTGAGTTCGGGTGCTGCATAAAACCAGAGATTGAAATTAGCACAGATACCGTTCCATAAGCCAAATATGTAATAGACAAGAGCTACTCCTTGCTCAACGAAGTGGACTCAACACCCCATATTAAACGCCTAAGAATATACCTGACTAGTAAGAATCTTAAAACCTATGGATTTATATGTCTCCGAAAGAGAATCAAGCGTGTGTACAGGGGCATAAACGCAGCAGTGATAGGATTGGTGAGGTTCGGTGAGCAAATGCAGACCCTTTGAAGTTATATTGCATGGTAACCATTCCATGGGTCTCAACTCTCCAGGTTTAAGGGATTCTTCCTTCAGCTAAAACATGCATGTGGAACCCAGAGTATGATCCACCGTGTGATCGGGAAACGTGTTCCAATATGTCTCAGTTTTCGTACCCTGGTACTCGGGTGCAACATTCCAGACGCTTTACTAACACTCTCCCCACTTGGAGAGTCAGCGCCTTTAACGTCCTGTTTGGCCCAGTTTGCAATTTCTGCGGAAGATGAACAGGAATAGGGAGAACCAATGAGAGACTAGCTGGAGGTGTCTGGACGGGCAAATTGAACTCTCATTTCCCACAAGGAAGAGGAATTAACCAAAGGCTCAGCGTGCCGTGCCGGAACCAGATTAGGGCCTGAAGCAATCCTGCGGTGTTGCGGCCAGCTCACAAGAAAGCGAGTTGAAGAAAGGAGCTCAGGGGCACTGTAATTCACAAACCTGCAGACTTATAAATGACAGCTATCGTCCAAAAATATACTGAAGTAAGGCTGCCAAGAGGACTTGAAAGCGGGGCAGAATTGCAGGAAACCGATTTCAGGAGGTAGACTGGAATTGCATTTAAAGCATAGGAAAAGAGGCAGAACGTCCACAATGATGCACTTGGCCAAAAAGGGCGTATGCGTTTTTTCCTGAATATATTCAGGAAAAAACGCATACGCCCTTTTTGGCCAAACAAGCAAGCTTGCAAAGGAAATCTGCAGTACAATGAAGTCTCACTTCCCCCTGGTCAAAAGGGCCATCTGAAAAAAGTGTAAAATGCAGAAAGGCAGGACAGGCCATGGAGAACTGGGAGCCTTGTTATGCTGATGGGCAGAATGTAAATTGCCAACAGCCACTGGGGAGCAGTGTATGGTGTTTCCTGAAACATCTAAAAAACAAAGCAACAGAGCCTAGGGCACTTCCACTTATGGTCCTATAGCTTAGGGAAATTAAAATCAAAAAGACACAGCCACCCCAATGTTTAGGACGGCTCTGTTTACAAGAACCTCGTTTACGGTACAAGTTCAATATCGCAGAAAGTGAAATATGGATAAAGTAGTTGTGGTACTTACGTACAATGCAATATCACTCAGCAATGAAATCTATGTCATCAGGCCTGTAGCAGCATAATGAGTGGATTCAGATATGATGATTCTAACTTAAATAAGTCACACAGAAAAAGAAACATCATAAGATATAACTAATACACAGAATGTAAACTTGGCTACACAGGAACTGAATTACAAAACAGAATGGGGTCTCAAATTTAGAAAACCAACTTATGCTTGCTTAAGGGGAAAGGTGAGTTGGGGTGCTGCATAAAACCAGAGATTGAAATGAGCACAGATAAAGTTCCTTAAGCCAAATATGGAATAGTCAAGAGCTACTCCTTGCTCAACGAAATGGACTCAACACCCCATATTAAACGTGTAAGAATGTATCTGACTAGTAAGTATCTGAAAACCTATGGATTGCTATGTCTCCGAAAGAGAATCAAGCGTGTGTACAGGGGCATAAACGCAGCAGTGATAGGATTGGAGAGGTTCGGTGAGCAAATGAAGACCCTTTGAAGTCATATTGCATGGTACCCATTCCACGGGTCTCTACTCTCCAGGTTTAAGGGATTCTTCCTTCAGCTAAAACATGCATGTGGAGCCTAGAGTATGATCAACCATGTGATCGGGAGATGTGTTCAAATATGTCTCAGTTTTCGTCCCCTGGTACTCGGGTGCAACATTCCAGACGCTTTACTAACACTCTCCCCACTTGGAGAGTCAGTGCCTTTAACCTCCTGGTGGCCCAGTTTCCAATTTCTGCGGAAGATGAACAGGAATAGGGAGAACCAATGAGAGACTAGCTGGAGGTGTCTGGACGGGCAGATTGAACTCTCATTTCCCACCCGGAAGAGGAATTAACCAAAGGCTCAGCATGCCGTGCCAGTACCAGATTAGGGCCTGAAGCAATCCTGCGCTGGTGCGGCCAGCTCACAAGAAAGCGAGTTGAAGAAAGGAGCTCAGGGGTACTGTAATTCACAAACCTGCAGAGTTATAAATGACAGCTATCGTCCAAAAATATACTGAAGTAAGGCTGCCAAGGGGACTTGAAAGCGGGGCAGAATTGCAGGAAACCGATTTCAGGAGGTAGACTGGAATTGCATTTAAAGCATAGGAAAAGAGGCAGAATGTCCACAATGATGCACTTGGCCAAAAAGGGCGTATGCGTTTTTTCCTGAATATATTCAGGAAAAAACGCATACGCCCTTTTTGGCCAACCAAGCAAGCTTGCAAAGGAAATCTGCACTACAATGAAGTCTCACTTCCCCCCGGTCAAAAGGGCCATCTGAAAAAAGTGTAAAATCCAGAAAGGCAGGACAGGCCATGGAGAACTGGGAGCCTTGTTATGCTGATGGGCGGTATGTAAATTGCCAACAGCCACTGGGGAGAAGTGTATGGTGTTTCCTGAAACATCTAAAAAACAAAGCAACAGAGCCTAGGGCACTTCCAGTTATGGTCCTATAGCTTAGGGAAATTAAAATCAAAAAGACACAGCCACCCCAAAGTTTGGGACGGCTCTGTTTACAAGAACCTCGTTTACGGTACAAGTTCAATATCGCAGAAAGTGAAAAATGGATAAAGTAGTTGTGGTACTTACGTACAATGCAATATACCTCAGTAATGAAATCTATGTCATGAGGCCCGCAGCAGCATAATGAGTGGATTCAGGTATGATGATTCTAACTGAAATAAGTCACACAGAAAAAGAAACATCATAAGATAACACTAGTACACGGAATGTAAACTTGGCTACACAGGAACTGGATTACAAAACAGAACAGGGTCTCAAATGTAGAAAACCAACTTATGCTTGCTTAAGGGGAAAGGTGAGTTGGGGTGCTGCATAAAACCAGAGATTGAAATGAGCACAGATAAAGTTCCTTAAGCCAAATATGGAATAGACAAGAGCTACTCCTTGCTCAACGAAATGGACTCAACACCCCATATTAAACGTGTAAGAATGTATCTGACTAGTAAGTATCTTAAAACCTATGGATTGCTATGTCTCCGAAAGAGAATCAAGCGTGTGTACAGGGGCATAAACGCAGCAGTGATAGGATTGCAGAGGTTCGGTGAGCAAATGAAGACCCTTTGAAGTCGTATTGCATGGTACCCATTCCACGGATCTCAACTCTCCAGGTTTAAGGGATTCTTCCTTCAGCTAAAACATGCATGTGGAACCCAGAGTATGATCAACCGTGTGATCAGGAGACGTGTCAAATGTGTCTCAGTTTTTGTTCCCTGGTACTCGGGTGCAACATTCCAGACGCTTTGCTAACACTCTCCCGTCTTGGAGAGTCAGTGCCTTTAACCTCCTGTTTGGCCCAGTTTGCAATTTCTGCGGAAGATGAACAGGAATAGTGAGGACCAATGAGAGACTAGCTGGAGGTGTCTGGATGGGCAAATTTAACTCTCATTTCCCACCAGGAAGAGGAATTAACCAAAGGCTCAACTTGCCATGCCGGAACCACACTAGGGCCTGAAGCAATCCTGCGGTGTTGCGGCCAGCTCACAAGAAAGCGTGTTGAAGAAAGGAGCTCAGGGGCACTGTCATTCACAAACCTGCAGAGTTATAAATGACAGCTATCGTCCAAAAATACATTGAAGTAAGGCTGCCAAGAGGACTTGAAAGCGGGGCAGAATAGCAGGCAACCGATTTCAGGAGGTAGACTGGAATTGCATGTAAAGCATAGGAAAAGAGGCAGAACGTCCACAATGATGCACTTGGCCAAAAAGGGCGTATGCGTTTTTTCCTGAATATATTCAGGAAAAAACGCATACGCCCTTTTTGGCCAACCAAGCAAGCTTGCAAAGGAAATCTGCACTACAATGAAATCTCACTTTCCCCCCCGCCCCGTCAAAAGGGCCATCTGAAAAAAGTGCAAACTCCAGGAAGGCATGATAGGCCAAGGAGAACTGGGAGCCTTGTTATGCTGATGGGCGGGATGTAAATTGCCAACAGCCACTCTGGAGAAGTGTATGGTGTTTCCTGAAACATCTAAAAAACAAACCAACAGAGCCTAGGGCACTTCCACTTATGCTCCTATAGCTTAGGGAAATTAAAATCAAAAAGACACAGCCACCCCAAACTTTGGGACAGCTCTGTTTACAAGAACCTCGTTTACGGTACAAGTTCAATATCACAGAAAGCGAAAAATGGAAAAGAAGTTGTGGTACTTACGTACAATGCAATATCACTCAGCAAAGACATCTATGTCATCAGGCCCGTAGCAGCATAATGAGTGGATTCAGGTACGATGATTCTAAGTGAAATAAGTCACACAGGAAAAGAAACATCATAAGATATCACTAATACACGGAATGTAAACTTGGCTACACAGGAAATGAATTACAAAACAGAACAGGGTCTCAGAAAACCAACTTATGCTTGCTTAAGGGGAAAGGTGAGTTGGGGTGCTGCATAAAACCAGAGATTGAAATCAGCACAGATAAAGTTCCTTAAGCCTAATATGTAACAGACAAGAGCTACTCCTTGCTCAACGAAATGGACTCAACACCCCATATTAAACGCCTAAGCATGTACCTGAGTAGTAAGTATCTTAAAACCTACGGATTGCTATGTCTCCGAAAGAGAATCAAGCGTGTGTACAGGGGCATAAACGCAGCAGTGATAGGATTGGAGAGGTTCGGTGAGCAAATGAAGACCCTTTGAAGTCGTATTGCATGGTACCCATTCCACGGATCTCAACTCTCCAGGTTTAAGGGATTCTTCCTTCAGCTAAAACATGCATGTGGAACCCAGAGTATGATCAACCGTGTGATCAGGAGACGTGTCAAATATGTCTCAGTTTTTGTTCCCTGGTACTCGGGTGCAACATTCCAGACGCTTTGCTAACACTCTCCCGTCTTGGAGAGTCAGTGCCTTTAACCTCCTGTTTGGCCCAGTTTGCAATTTCTGCGGAAGATGAACAGGAATAGTGAGGACCAATGAGAGACTAGCTGGAGGTGTCTGGATGGGCAAATTTAACTCTCATTTCCCACCAGGAAGAGGAATTAACCAAAGGCTCAACTTGCCATGCCGGAACCACACTAGGGCCTGAAGCAATCCTGCGGTGTTGCGGCCAGCTCACAAGAAAGCGTGTTGAAGAAAGGAGCTCAGGGGCACTGTCATTCACAAACCTGCAGAGTTATAAATGACAGCTATCGTCCAAAAATACATTGAAGTAAGGCTGCCAAGAGGACTTGAAAGCGGGGCAGAATAGCAGGCAACCGATTTCAGGAGGTAGACTGGAATTGCATGTAAAGCATAGGAAAAGAGGCAGAACGTCCACAATGATGCACTTGGCCAAAAAGGGCGTATGCGTTTTTTCCTGAATATATTCAGGAAAAAAACGCATACGCCCTTTTTGGCCAACCAAGCAAGCTTGCAAAGGAAATCTGCACTACAATGAAGTCTCACTGCCCCCCCCCACCCCCGTCAAAAGGGCCATCTGAAAAAAGTGTAAAATCCAGAAAGGCAGAACAGGCCATGGAGAACTGGGAGCCTTGTTATGCTGATGGGCGGGATGTAAATTGCCAACAGCCACTGGGGAGCAGTGTATGGTGTTTCCTGAAACATCTAAAAAACAAAGCAACAGAGCCTAGGGCACTTCCACTTATGGTCCTATAGCTTAGGGAAATTAAAATCAAAAAGACACAGCCACCCCAAAGTTTGGGACGGCTCTGTTTACAAGAACCTCGTTTACAGTACAAGTTCAATATCGCAGAAAGCGAAAAATGGATAAAGAAGTTGTGGTACTTACGTACAATGCAATATCACTCAGCAATGAAATCTATGTCATCAGGCCCGTAGCAGCATAATGAGTGGATTCAGGTACGATGATTCTAAGTGAAATAAGTCACACAGGAAAAGAAACATCATAAGATATCACTAATACACGGAATGTAAACTTGGCTACACAGGAACTGAATTACAAAACAGAACAGGGTCTCAAATGTAGAAAGCCAACTTATGCTTGCTTAAGGGGAAAGGTGAGTTGGGGTGCTGCATAAAACCAGAGATTGAAATTAGCACAGATACCATTCCATAAGCCAAATATGTAATAGACAAGAGCTACTCCTTGCTCAACGAAGTGGACTCAACACCCCATATTAAACGCCTAAGAATATACCTGACTAGTAAGAATCTTAAAACCTATGGATTTATATGTCTCCGAAAGAGAATCAAGCGTGTGTACAGCGGCATAAACGCAGCAGTGATAGGATTGGTGAGGTTCGGTGAGCAAATGCAGACCCTTTGAAGTTATATTGCATGGTAACCATTCCATGGGTCTCAACTCTCCAGGTTTAAGGGATTCTTCCTTCAGCTAAAACATGCATGTGGAACCCAGAGTATGATCCACCGTGTGATCGGGAAACGTGTTCCAATATGTCTCAGTTTTCGTCCCCTGGTACTCGGGTACAACATTCCAGACGCTTTACTAACACTCTCCCCACTTGGAGAGTCAGAGCCTTTAACCTCCTGTTTGGCCCAGTTTGCAATTTCTGCGGAAGATGAACAGGAATAGGGAGAACCAATGAGAGACTAGCTGGAGGTGTCTGGACGGGCAAATTGAACTCTCATTTCCCACCAGGAAGAGGAATTAACCAAAGGCTCAGCGTGCCGTGCCGGAACCAGATTAGGGCCTGAAGCAATCCTGCGGTGTTGCGGCCAGCTCACAAGAAAGCGAGTTGAAGAAAGGAGCTCAGGGGCACTGTAATTCACAAACCTGCAGACTTATAAATGACAGCTATCGTCCAAAAATATACTGAAGTAAGGCTGCCAAGAGGACTTGAAAGCGGGGCAGAATTGCAGGAAACCGATTTCAGGAGGTAGACTGGAATTGCATTTAAAGCATAGGAAAAGAGGCAGAACGTCCACAATGATGCACTTGGCCAAAAAGGGCGTATGCGTTTTTTCCTGAATATATTCAGCAAAAAACGCATACGCCCTTTTTGGTCAAACAAGCAAGCTTGCAAAGGAAATCTGCAGTACAATGAAGTCTCACTTCCACCCGGTCAAAAGGGCCCTCTGTAAAAAGTGTAAAATCCAGAAAGGCAGGACAGGCCATGGAGAACTGGGAGCCTTGTTATGCTGATGGGCGGAATGTAAATTGCCAACAGCCACTGGGGAGCAGTGTATGGTGTTTCCTGAAACATCTAAAAAACAAAGCAACACAGCCTAGGGCACTTCCACTTATGGTCCTATAGCTTAGGGAAATTAAAATCAAAAAGACACAGCCACCCCAAAGTTTAGGACGGCTCTGTTTACAAGAACCTCGTTTACGGTACAAGTTCAATATCGCAGAAAGTGAAATATGGATAAAGTAGTTGTGGTACTTACGTACAATGCAATATCCCTCAGCAATGAAATCTATGTCATCAGGCCTGTAGCAGCATAATGAGTGGATTCAGATATGATGATTCTAACTGAAATAAGTCACACAGAAAAAGAAACATCATAAGATATCACTAATACACAGAATGTAAACTTGGCTACACAGGAACTGAATTACAAAACAGAACGGGGTCTCAAATTTAGAAAACCAACTTATGCTTGCTTAAGGGGAAAGGTGAGTTGGGGTGCTGCATAAAACCAGAGATTGAAATGAGCACAGATAAAGTTCCTTAAGCCAAATATGGAATAGTCAAGAGCTACTCCTTGCTCAACGAAATGGACTCAACACCCCATATTAAACGTGTAAGAATGTATCTGACTAGTAAGTATCTGAAAACCTATGGATTGCTATGTCTCCGAAAGAGAATCAAGCGTGTGTACAGGGGCATAAACGCAGCAGTGATAGGATTGGAGAGGTTCGGTGAGCAAATGAAGACCGTTTGAAGTCATATTGCATGGTACCCATTACACGGGTCTCTACTCTCCAGGTTTAAGGGATTCTTCCTTCAGCTAAAACATGCATGTGGAACCCAGAGTATGATCAACCGTGTGATCGGGAGATGTGTTCAAATATGTCTCAGTTTTCGTCCCCTGGTACTCGGGTGCAACGTTCCAGACGCTTTACTAACACTCTCCCCACTTGGAGAGTCAGTGCCTTTAACCTCCTGGTGGCCCAGTTTGCAATTTCTGCGGAAGATGAACAGGAATAGGGAGAACCAATGAGAGACTAGCTGGAGGTGTCTGGACGGGCAAATTGAACTCTCATTTCCCACCGGGAAGAGGAATTAACCAAAGGCTCAGCGTGCCGTGCCAGTACCAGATTAGGGCCTGAAGCAATCCTGCGCTGGTGCGGCCAGCTCACAAGAAAGCGAGTTGAAGAAAGGAGCTCAGGGGTACTGTAATTCACAAACCTGCAGAGTTATAAATGACAGCTATCGTCCAAAAATATACTGAAGTAAGGCTGCCAAAGGGACTTGAAAGCGGGGCAGAATTGCAGGAAACCGATTTCAGGAGGTAGACTGGAATTGCAGTTAAAGCATAGGAAAAGAGGCAGAATGTCCACAATGATGCACTTGGCCAAAAAGGGCGTATGCGTTTTTTCCTGAATATATTCAGGAAAAAACGCATACGCCCTTTTTGGCCAACCAAGCAAGCTTGCAAAGGAAATCTTCACTACAATGAAGTCTCACTTCCCCCCGGTAAAAAGGGCCATCTGAAAAAAGTGTAAAATCCAGAAAGGCAGGACAGGCCATGGAGAACTGGGAGCCTTGTTATGCTGATGGGCGGTATGTAAATTGCCAACAGCCACTGGGGAGCAGTGTATGGTGTTTCCTGAAACATCTAAAAAGCAAAGCAACAGAGCCTAGGGCACTTCCACTTATGGTCCTATAGCTTAGGGAAATTAAAATCAAAAAGACACAGCCACCCCAAAGTTTGGGACAGCTCTGTTTACAAGAACCTCGTTTACGGTACAAGTTCAATATCGCAGAAAGTGAAAAATGGATAAAGGAGTTGTGGTACTTACGTACAATGCAATATACCTCAGTAATGAAATCTATGTCATGAGGACCGCAGCAGCATAATGAGTGGATTCAGGTATGATGATTCTAACTGAAATAAGTCACACAGAAAAAGAAACATCATAAGATAACACTAGTACACGGAATGTAAACTTGGCTACACAGGAACTGGATTACAAAACAGAACAGGGTCTCAAATGTAGAAAACCAACTTATGCTTGCTTAAGGGGAAAGGTGAGTTGGGGTGCTGCATAAAACCAGAGATTGAAATGAGCACAGATAAAGTTCCTTAAGCCAAATATGGAATAGACAAGAGCTACTCCTTGCTCAACGAAATGGACTCAACACCCCATATTAAACGCCTAAGCATGTACCTGACTAGTAAGTATCTGAAAACCTATGGATTGCTATGTCTCCGAAAGAGAATCAAGCGTGTGTACAGGGGCATAAACGCAGCAGTGATAGGATTGGAGAGGTTCGGTGAGCAAATGAAGACCCTTTGAAGTCGTATTGCATGGTACCCATTCCACGGATCTCAACTCTCCAGGTTTAAGGGATTCTTCCTTCAGCTAAAACATGCATGTGGAACCCAGAGTATGATCAACCGTGTGATCAGGAGACGTGTCAAATATGTCTCAGTTTTTGTTCCCTGGTACTCGGGTGCAACATTCCAGACGCTTTGCTAACACTCTCCCGTCTTGGAGAGTCAGTGCCTTTAACCTCCTGTTTGGCCCAGTTTGCAATTTCTGCGGAAGATGAACAGGAATAGTGAGGACCAATGAGAGACTAGCTGGAGGTGTCTGGACGGGCAAATTTAACTCTCATTTCCCACCAGGAAGAGGAATTAACCAAAGGCTCAACTTGCCATGCCGGAACCACACTAGGGCCTGAAGCAATCCTGCGGTGTTGCGGCCAGCTCACAAGAAAGCGTGTTGAAGAAAGGAGCTCAGGGGCACTGTCATTCACAAACCTGCAGAGTTATAAATGACAGCTATCGTCCAAAAATACATTGAAGTAAGGCTGCCAAGAGGACTTGAAAGCGGGGCAGAATAGCAGGCAACCGATTTCAGGAGGTAGACTGGAATTGCATGTAAAGCATAGGAAAAGAGGCAGAACGTCCACAATGATGCACTTGGCCAAAAAGGGCGTATGCGTTTTTTCCTGAATATATTCAGGAAAAAAACGCATACGCCCTTTTTGGCCAACCAAGCAAGCTTGCAAAGGAAATCTGCACTACAATGAAGTCTCACTGCCCCACCCCACCCCCGTCAAAAGGGCCATCTGAAAAAAGTGTAAAATCCAGAAAGGCAGAACAGGCCATGGAGAACTGGGAGCCTTGTTATGCTGATGGGCGGGTTGTAAATTGCCAACAGCCACTCTGGAGCAGTGTATGGTGTTTCCTGAAACATCTAAAAAACAAAGCAACAGAGCCTAGGGCACTTCCACTTATGGTCCTATAGCTTAGGGAAATTAAAATCAAAAAGACACAGCCACCCCAAAGTTTGGGACGGCTCTGTTTACAAGAACCTCGATTACAGTACAAGTTCAATATCGCAGAAAGCGAAAAATGGATAAAGAAGTTGTGGTACTTACGTACAATGCAATATCACTCAGCAATGAAATCTATGTCATCAGGCCCGTAGCAGCATAATGAGTGGATTCAGGTACGATGATTCTAAGTGAAATAAGTCACACAGGAAAAGAAACATCATAAGATATCACTAATACACGGAATGTAAACTTGGCTACACAGGAACTGAATTACAAAACAGAACAGGGTCTCAAATGTAGAAAGCCAACTTATGCTTGCTTAAGGGGAAAGGTGAGTTGGGGTGCTGCATAAAACCAGAGATTGAAATTAGCACAGATACCGTTCCATAAGCCAAATATGTAATAGACAAGAGCTACTCCTTGCTCAACGAAGTGGACTCAACACCCCATATTAAACGCCTAAGAATATACCTGACTAGTAAGAATCTTAAAACCTATGGATTTATATGTCTCTGAAAGAGAATCAAGCGTGTGTACAGCGGCATAAACGCAGCAGTGATAGGATTGGTGAGGTTCGGTGAGCAAATGCAGACCCTTTGAAGTTATATTGCATGGTAACCATTCCATGGGTCTCAACTCTCCAGGTTTAAGGGATTCTTCCTTCAGCTAAAACATGCATGTGGAACCCAGAGTATGATCCACCGTGTGATCGGGAAACGTGTTCCAATATGTCTCAGTTTTCGTCCCCTGGTACTCGGGTGCAACATTCCAGACGCTTTACTAACACTCTCCCCACTTGGAGAGTCAGAGCCTTTAACCTCCTGTTTGGCCCAGTTTGCAATTTCTGCGGAAGATGAACAGGAATAGGGAGAACCAATGAGAGACTAGCTGGAGGTGTCTGGACGGGCAAATTGAACTCTCATTTCCCACCAAGAAGAGGAATTAACCAAAGGCTTAGCGTGCCGTGCCAGAACCACACTGGGCCCTGAAGCAATCCTGTTGTGTTGCGGCCAGCTCACAAGAAAGCGAGTTGAAGAAAGGAGCTCAGGGGCACTGTCATTCACAAACCTGCAGAGTTATAAATGACAGCTATCGTCCAAAAATATATTGAAGTAAGGCTGCCAAGAGGACTTGAAATCGGGGCAGAATTGCAGGAAACCGATTTCAGGAGGTAGACTGGAATTGCATGTAAAGCATAGGAAAAGAGGCAGAACGTCCACAATGATGCACTTGGCCAAAAAGGGCGTATGCGTTTTTTCCTGAATATATTCAGGAAAAAACGCATACGCCCTTTTTGGCCAACCAAGCAAGCTTGCAAAGGAAATCTGCACTACAATGAAGTCTCTCTGCCCCCCGGTCAAAAGGGCCATCTGAAAAAAGTGTAAAATCCAGAAAGGCAGGACAGGCCATGGAGAACTGGGAGCCTTGTTATGCTGATGGGCGGGATGTAAATTGCCAACAGCCACTCTGGAGAAGTGTATGGTGTTTCCTGAAACATCTAAAAAACAAAGCAACAGAGCCTAGGGCACTTCCACTTATGGTCCTATAGCTTAGGGAAATTAAAATCAAAAAGACACAGCCACCCCAAAGTTTGGGACGCCTCTGTTTACAAGAACCTCGTTTACGGTACAAGTTCAATATCACAGAAAGCGAAAAATGGAAAAGAAGTTGTGGTACTTACGTACAATGCAATATCACTCAGCAATGACATCTATGTCATCAGGCCCGTAGCAGCATAATGAGTGGATTCAGGTATGATGATTCTAACTGAAATAAGTCACACAGAAAAAGAAACATCATAAGATATCACTAATACACGGAATGTAAACTTGGCTACAGAGGAACTGAATTACAAAACAGAACAGGGTCTCAAATTTAGAAAACCAACTTATGCTTGCTTAAGGGGAAAGGTGAGTTGGGGTGCTGCATAAAACCAGAGATTGAAATCAGCACAGATAAAGTTCCTTAAGCCTAATATGTAACAGACAAGAGCTACTCCTTGCTCAACGAAGTGGACTCAACACCCCATATTAAACGCCTAAGAATATACCTGACTAGTAAGAATCTTAAAACCTATGGATTTATATGTCTCCGAAAGAGAATCAAGCGTGTGTACAGCGGCATAAACGCAGCAGTGATAGGATTGGTGAGGTTCGGTGAGCAAATGCAGACCCTTTGAAGTTATATTGCATGGTAACCATTCCATGGGTCTCAACTCTCCAGGTTTAAGGGATTCTTCCTTCAGCTAAAACATGCATGTGGAACCCAGAGTATGATCCACCGTGTGATCGGGAAACGTGTTCAAATGTGTCTCAGTTTTCGTCCCCTGGTACTCGGGTGCAACATTCCAGACGCTTTACTAACACTCTCCCCACTTGGAGAGTCAGTGCCTTTAACCTCCTGTTTGGCCCAGTTTGCAATTTCTGCGGAAAATGAACAGGAATAGGGAGAACCAATGAGAGACTAGGTGGAGGTGTCTGGAGGGGCAAATTTAACTCTCATTTCCCACCAGGAAGAGGAATTAACCAAAGGCTCAGCGTGCCGTGCCGGAACCACACTAGGGCCTGAAGCAATCCTGCAGTGTTGAGGCCAGCTCACAAGAAAGCGGGTTGAAGAAAGGAGCTCAGGGGCACTGTAATTCACAAACCTGCAGAGTTATAAATGACAGCTATCGTCCAAAAATATATTGAAGTAAGGCTGACAAGAGGACTTGAAAGTGGGGCAGAATTGCAGGAAACCGATTTCAGGAGGTAGACTGGAATTGCATGTAAAGCATAGGAAAAGAGGCAGAACGTCCACAATGATGCACTTGGCCAAAAAGGGCGTATGCGTTTTTTCCTGAATATATTCAGGAAAAAACGCATACGCCCTTTTTGGCCAACCAAGCAAGTTTGCAAAGGAAATCTGCACTACAATGACGTCTCTCTGCCCCCCGGTCAAAAGGGCCATCTGAAAAAAGTGTAAAATCCAGAAAGGCAGGACAGGCCATGGAGAACTGGGAGCCTTGTTATGCTGATGGGCAGGATGTAAACTGCCAACAGCCACTCGGGAGAAGTGTATGGTGTTTCCTGAAACATCTAAAAAACAAAGCAACAGAGCCTAGGGCACTTCCACTTATGGTCCTATAGCCTTGGGAAATTAAAATCAAAAAGACACAGCCACCCCAAAGTTTAGGACGGCTCTGTTTACAAGAACCTCGTTTACAGTACAAGTTCAATATCGCAGAAAGTGAAATATGGATAAAGTAGTTGTGGTATTTACGTACAATGCAATATCCCTCAGCAATGAAATCTATGTCATCAGGCCTGTAACAGCATAATGAGTGGATTCAGATATGATGATTCTAACTCAAATAAGTCACACAGAAAAAGAAACATCATAAGATATCACTAATACACAGAATGTAAACTTGGCTACACAGGAACTGAATTACAAAACAGAACGGGGTCTCAAATGTAGAAAACCAACTTATGCTTGCTTAAGGGGAAAGGTGAGTTGGGGTGCTGCATAAAACCAGAGATTGAAATGAGCACAGATAAAGTTCCTTAAGCCAAATATGGAATAGACAAGAGCTACTCCTTGCTCAACGAAATGGACTCAACACCGCATATTAAACGCCTAAGCATGTACCTGAGTAGTAAGTATCTTAAAACCTATGGATTGCTATGTCTCCAAAAGAGAATCAAGCGTGTGTACAGGGGCATAAACGCAGCAGTGATAGGATTGGAGAGGTTCGGTGAGCAAATGAAGACCCTTTGAAGTCGTATTGCATGGTACCCATTCCACGGATCTCAACTCTCCAGGTTTAAGGGATTCTTCCTTCAGCTAAAACATGCATGTGGAACCCAGAGTATGATCAACCGTGTGATCAGGAGACGTGTCAAATATGTCTCAGTTTTTGTTCCCTGGTACTCGGGTGCAACATTCCAGACGCTTTGCTAACACTCTCCCGTCTTGGAGAGTCAGTGCCTTTAACCTCCTGTTTGGCCCAGTTTGCAATTTCTGCGGAAGATGAACAGGAATAGTGAGGACCAATGAGAGACTAGCTGGAGGTGTCTGGATGGGCAAATTTAACTCTCATTTCCCACCAGGAAGAGGAATTAACCAAAGGCTCAACTTGCCATGCCGGAACCACACTAGGGCCTGAAGCAATCCTGCGGTGTTGCGGCCAGCTCACAAGAAAGCGTGTTGAAGAAAGGAGCTCAGGGGCACTGTCATTCACAAACCTGCAGAGTTATAAATGACAGCTATCGTCCAAAAATACATTGAAGTAAGGCTGCCAAGAGGACTTGAAAGCGGGGCAGAATAGCAGGCAACCGATTTCAGGAGGTAGACTGGAATTGCATGTAAAGCATAGGAAAAGAGGCAGAACGTCCACAATGATGCACTTGGCCAAAAAGGGCGTATGCGTTTTTTCCTGAATATATTCAGGAAAAAAACGCATACGCCCTTTTTGGCCAACCAAGCAAGCTTGCAAAGGAAATCTGCACTACAATGAAGTCTCACTGCCCCCCCCACCCCCGTCAAAAGGGCCATCTGAAAAAAGTGTAAAATCCAGAAAGGCAGAACAGGCCATGGAGAACTGGGAGCCTTGTTATGCTGATGGGCGGGATGTAAATTGCCAACAGCCACTGGGGAGCAGTGTATGGTGTTTCCTGAAACATCTAAAAAACAAAGCAACAGAGCCTAGGGCACTTCCACTTATGGTCCTATAGCTTAGGGAAATTAAAATCAAAAAGACACAGCCACCCCAAAGTTTGGGACGGCTCTGTTTACAAGAACCTCGTTTACAGTACAAGTTCAATATCGCAGAAAGCGAAAAATGGATAAAGAAGTTGTGGTACTTACGTACAATGCAATATCACTCAGCAATGAAATCTATGTCATCAGGCCCGTAGCAGCATAATGAGTGGATTCAGGTACGATGATTCTAAGTGAAATAAGTCACACAGGAAAAGAAACATCATAAGATATCACTAATACACGGAATGTAAACTTGGCTACACAGGAACTGAATTACAAAACAGAACAGGGTCTCAAATGTAGAAAGCCAACTTATGCTTGCTTAAGGGGAAAGGTGAGTTGGGGTGCTGCATAAAACCAGAGATTGAAATTAGCACAGATACCATTCCATAAGCCAAATATGTAATAGACAAGAGCTACTCCTTGCTCAACGAAGTGGACTCAACACCCCATATTAAACGCCTAAGAATATACCTGACTAGTAAGAATCTTAAAACCTATGGATTTATATGTCTCCGAAAGAGAATCAAGCGTGTGTACAGCGGCATAAACGCAGCAGTGATAGGATTGGTGAGGTTCGGTGAGCAAATGCAGACCCTTTGAAGTTATATTGCATGGTAACCATTCCATGGGTCTCAACTCTCCAGGTTTAAGGGATTCTTCCTTCAGCTAAAACATGCATGTGGAACCCAGAGTATGATCCACCGTGTGATCGGGAAACGTGTTCCAATATGTCTCAGTTTTCGTCCCCTGGTACTCGGGTACAACATTCCAGACGCTTTACTAACACTCTCCCCACTTGGAGAGTCAGAGCCTTTAACCTCCTGTTTGGCCCAGTTTGCAATTTCTGCGGAAGATGAACAGGAATAGGGAGAACCAATGAGAGACTAGCTGGAGGTGTCTGGACGGGCAAATTGAACTCTCATTTCCCACCAGGAAGAGGAATTAACCAAAGGCTCAGCGTGCCGTGCCGGAACCAGATTAGGGCCTGAAGCAATCCTGCGGTGTTGCGGCCAGCTCACAAGAAAGCGAGTTGAAGAAAGGAGCTCAGGGGCACTGTAATTCACAAACCTGCAGACTTATAAATGACAGCTATCGTCCAAAAATATACTGAAGTAAGGCTGCCAAGAGGACTTGAAAGCGGGGCAGAATTGCAGGAAACCGATTTCAGGAGGTAGACTGGAATTGCATTTAAAGCATAGGAAAAGAGGCAGAACGTCCACAATGATGCACTTGGCCAAAAAGGGCGTATGCGTTTTTTCCTGAATATATTCAGCAAAAAACGCATACGCCCTTTTTGGTCAAACAAGCAAGCTTGCAAAGGAAATCTGCAGTACAATGAAGTCTCACTTCCACCCGGTCAAAAGGGCCCTCTGTAAAAAGTGTAAAATCCAGAAAGGCAGGACAGGCCATGGAGAACTGGGAGCCTTGTTATGCTGATGGGCGGAATGTAAATTGCCAACAGCCACTGGGGAGCAGTGTATGGTGTTTCCTGAAACATCTAAAAAACAAAGCAACACAGCCTAGGGCACTTCCACTTATGGTCCTATAGCTTAGGGAAATTAAAATCAAAAAGACACAGCCACCCCAAAGTTTAGGACGGCTCTGTTTACAAGAACCTCGTTTACAGTACAAGTTCAATATCGCAGAAAGTGAAATATGGATAAAGTAGTTGTGGTACTTACGTACAATGCAATATCCCTCAGCAATGAAATCTATGTCATCAGGCCTGTAGCAGCATAATGAGTGGATTCAGATATGATGATTCTAACTGAAATAAGTCACACAGAAAAAGAAACATCATAAGATATCACTAATACACAGAATGTAAACTTGGCTACACAGGAACTGAATTACAAAACAGAACGGGGTCTCAAATTTAGAAAACCAACTTATGCTTGCTTAAGGGGAAAGGTGAGTTGGGGTGCTGCATAAAACCAGAGATTGAAATGAGCACAGATAAAGTTCCTTAAGCCAAATATGGAATAGTCAAGAGCTACTCCTTGCTCAACGAAATGGACTCAACACCCCATATTAAACGTGTAAGAATGTATCTGACTAGTAAGTATCTGAAAACCTATGGATTGCTATGTCTCCGAAAGAGAATCAAGCGTGTGTACAGGGGCATAAACGCAGCAGTGATAGGATTGGAGAGGTTCGGTGAGCAAATGAAGACCGTTTGAAGTCATATTGCATGGTACCCATTCCACGGGTCTCTACTCTCCAGGTTTAAGGGATTCTTCCTTCAGCTAAAACATGCATGTGGAACCCAGAGTATGATCAACCGTGTGATCGGGAGATGTGTTCAAATATGTCTCAGTTTTCGTCCCCTGGTACTCGGGTGCAACGTTCCAGACGCTTTACTAACACTCTCCCCACTTGGAGAGTCAGTGCCTTTAACCTCCTGGTGGCCCAGTTTGCAATTTCTGCGGAAGATGAACAGGAATAGGGAGAACCAATGAGAGACTAGCTGGAGGTGTCTGGACGGGCAAATTGAACTCTCATTTCCCACCGGGAAGAGGAATTAACCAAAGGCTCAGCGTGCCGTGCCAGTACCAGATTAGGGCCTGAAGCAATCCTGCGCTGGTGCGGCCAGCTCACAAGAAAGCGAGTTGAAGAAAGGAGCTCAGGGGTACTGTAATTCACAAACCTGCAGAGTTATAAATGACAGCTATCGTCCAAAAATATACTGAAGTAAGGCTGCCAAAGGGACTTGAAAGCGGGGCAGAATTGCAGGAAACCGATTTCAGGAGGTAGACTGGAATTGCAGTTAAAGCATAGGAAAAGAGGCAGAATGTCCACAATGATGCACTTGGCCAAAAAGGGCGTATGCGTTTTTTCCTGAATATATTCAGGAAAAAACGCATACGCCCTTTTTGGCCAACCAAGCAAGCTTGCAAAGGAAATCTTCACTACAATGAAGTCTCACTTCCCCCCGGTCAAAAGGGCCATCTGAAAAAAGTGTAAAATCCAGAAAGGCAGGACAGGCCATGGAGAACTGGGAGCCTTGTTATGCTGATGGGCGGTATGTAAATTGCCAACAGCCACTGGGGAGCAGTGTATGGTGTTTCCTGAAACATCTAAAAAGCAAAGCAACAGAGCCTAGGGCACTTCCACTTATGGTCCTATAGCTTAGGGAAATTAAAATCAAAAAGACACAGCCACCCCAAAGTTTGGGACAGCTCTGTTTACAAGAACCTCGTTTACGGTACAAGTTCAATATCGCAGAAAGTGAAAAATGGATAAAGGAGTTGTGGTACTTACGTACAATGCAATATACCTCAGTAATGAAATCTATGTCATGAGGACCGCAGCAGCATAATGAGTGGATTCAGGTATGATGATTCTAACTGAAATAAGTCACACAGAAAAAGAAACATCATAAGATAACACTAGTACACGGAATGTAAACTTGGCTACACAGGAACTGGATTACAAAACAGAACAGGGTCTCAAATGTAGAAAACCAACTTATGCTTGCTTAAGGGGAAAGGTGAGTTGGGGTGCTGCATAAAACCAGAGATTGAAATGAGCACAGATAAAGTTCCTTAAGCCAAATATGGAATAGACAAGAGCTACTCCTTGCTCAACGAAATGGACTCAACACCCCATATTAAACGCCTAAGCATGTACCTGACTAGTAAGTATCTGAAAACCTATGGATTGCTATGTCTCCGAAAGAGAATCAAGCGTGTGTACAGGGGCATAAACGCAGCAGTGATAGGATTGGAGAGGTTCGGTGAGCAAATGAAGACCCTTTGAAGTCGTATTGCATGGTACCCATTCCACGGATCTCAACTCTCCAGGTTTAAGGGATTCTTCCTTCAGCTAAAACATGCATGTGGAACCCAGAGTATGATCAACCGTGTGATCAGGAGACGTGTCAAATATGTCTCAGTTTTTGTTCCCTGGTACTCGGGTGCAACATTCCAGACGCTTTGCTAACACTCTCCCGTCTTGGAGAGTCAGTGCCTTTAACCTCCTGTTTGGCCCAGTTTGCAATTTCTGCGGAAGATGAACAGGAATAGTGAGGACCAATGAGAGACTAGCTGGAGGTGTCTGGACGGGCAAATTTAACTCTCATTTCCCACCAGGAAGAGGAATTAACCAAAGGCTCAACTTGCCATGCCGGAACCACACTAGGGCCTGAAGCAATCCTGCGGTGTTGCGGCCAGCTCACAAGAAAGCGTGTTGAAGAAAGGAGCTCAGGGGCACTGTCATTCACAAACCTGCAGAGTTATAAATGACAGCTATCGTCCAAAAATACATTGAAGTAAGGCTGCCAAGAGGACTTGAAAGCGGGGCAGAATAGCAGGCAACCGATTTCAGGAGGTAGACTGGAATTGCATGTAAAGCATAGGAAAAGAGGCAGAACGTCCACAATGATGCACTTGGCCAAAAAGGGCGTATGCGTTTTTTCCTGAATATATTCAGGAAAAAAACGCATACGCCCTTTTTGGCCAACCAAGCAAGCTTGCAAAGGAAATCTGCACTACAATGAAGTCTCACTGCCCCACCCCACCCCCGTCAAAAGGGCCATCTGAAAAAAGTGTAAAATCCAGAAAGGCAGAACAGGCCATGGAGAACTGGGAGCCTTGTTATGCTGATGGGCGGGATGTAAATTGCCAACAGCCACTCTGGAGCAGTGTATGGTGTTTCCTGAAACATCTAAAAAACAAAGCAACAGAGCCTAGGGCACTTCCACTTATGGTCCTATAGCTTAGGGAAATTAAAATAAAAAAGACACAGCCACCCCAAAGTTTGGGACGGCTCTGTTTACAAGAACCTCGATTACAGTACAAGTTCAATATCGCAGAAAGCGAAAAATGGATAAAGAAGTTGTGGTACTTACGTACAATGCAATATCACTCAGCAATGAAATCTATGTCATCAGGCCCGTAGCAGCATAATGAGTGGATTCAGGTACGATGATTCTAAGTGAAATAAGTCACACAGGAAAAGAAACATCATAAGATATCACTAATACACGGAATGTAAACTTGGCTACACAGGAACTGAATTACAAAACAGAACAGGGTCTCAAATGTAGAAAGCCAACTTATGCTTGCTTAAGGGGAAAGGTGAGTTGGGGTGCTGCATAAAACCAGAGATTGAAATTAGCACAGATACCGTTCCATAAGCCAAATATGTAATAGACAAGAGCTACTCCTTGCTCAACGAAGTGGACTCAACACCCCATATTAAACGCCTAAGAATATACCTGACTAGTAAGAATCTTAAAACCTATGGATTTATATGTCTCTGAAAGAGAATCAAGCGTGTGTACAGCGGCATAAACGCAGCAGTGATAGGATTGGTGAGGTTCGGTGAGCAAATGCAGACCCTTTGAAGTTATATTGCATGGTAACCATTCCATGGGTCTCAACTCTCCAGGTTTAAGGGATTCTTCCTTCAGCTAAAACATGCATGTGGAACCCAGAGTATGATCCACCGTGTGATCGGGAAACGTGTTCCAATATGTCTCAGTTTTCGTCCCCTGGTACTCGGGTGCAACATTCCAGACGCTTTACTAACACTCTCCCCACTTGGAGAGTCAGAGCCTTTAACCTCCTGTTTGGCCCAGTTTGCAATTTCTGCGGAAGATGAACAGGAATAGGGAGAACCAATGAGAGACTAGCTGGAGGTGTCTGGACGGGCAAATTGAACTCTCATTTCCCACCAAGAAGAGGAATTAACCAAAGGCTTAGCGTGCCGTGCCAGAACCACACTGGGCCCTGAAGCAATCCTGTTGTGTTGCGGCCAGCTCACAAGAAAGCGAGTTGAAGAAAGGAGCTCAGGGGCACTGTAATTCACAAACCTGCAGAGTTATAAATGACAGCTATCGTCCAAAAATATATTGAAGTAAGGCTGCCAAGAGGACTTGAAATCGGGGCAGAATTGCAGGAAACCGATTTCAGGAGGTAGACTGGAATTGCATGTAAAGCATAGGAAAAGAGGCAGAACGTCCACAATGATGCACTTGGCCAAAAAGGGCGTATGCGTTTTTTCCTGAATATATTCAGGAAAAAACGCATACGCCCTTTTTGGCCAACCAAGCAAGCTTGCAAAGGAAATCTGCACTACAATGAAGTCTCTCTGCCCCCCGGTCAAAAGGGCCATCTGAAAAAAGTGTAAAATCCAGAAAGGCAGGACAGGCCATGGAGAACTGGGAGCCTTGTTATGCTGATGGGCGGGATGTAAATTGCCAACAGCCACTCTGGAGAAGTGTATGGTGTTTCCTGAAACATCTAAAAAACAAAGCAACAGAGCCTAGGGCACTTCCACTTATGGTCCTATAGCTTAGGGAAATTAAAATCAAAAAGACACAGCCACCCCAAAGTTTGGGACGCCTCTGTTTACAAGAACCTCGTTTACGGTACAAGTTCAATATCACAGAAAGCGAAAAATGGAAAAGAAGTTGTGGTACTTACGTACAATGCAATATCACTCAGCAATGACATCTATGTCATCAGGCCCGTAGCAGCATAATGAGTGGATTCAGGTATGATGATTCTAACTGAAATAAGTCACACAGAAAAAGAAACATCATAAGATATCACTAATACACGGAATGTAAACTTGGCTACAGAGGAACTGAATTACAAAACAGAACAGGGTCTCAAATTTAGAAAACCAACTTATGCTTGCTTAAGGGGAAAGGTGAGTTGGGGTGCTGCATAAAACCAGAGATTGAAATCAGCACAGATAAAGTTCCTTAAGCCTAATATGTAACAGACAAGAGCTACTCCTTGCTCAACGAAGTGGACTCAACACCCCATATTAAACGCCTAAGAATATACCTGACTAGTAAGAATCTTAAAACCTATGGATTTATATGTCTCCGAAAGAGAATCAAGCGTGTGTACAGCGGCATAAACGCAGCAGTGATAGGATTGGTGAGGTTCGGTGAGCAAATGCAGACCCTTTGAAGTTATATTGCATGGTAACCATTCCATGGGTCTCAACTCTCCAGGTTTAAGGGATTCTTCCTTCAGCTAAAACATGCATGTGGAACCCAGAGTATGATCCACCGTGTGATCGGGAAACGTGTTCAAATGTGTCTCAGTTTTCGTCCCCTGGTACTCGGGTGCAACATTCCAGACGCTTTACTAACACTCTCCCCACTTGGAGAGTCAGTGCCTTTAACCTCCTGTTTGGCCCAGTTTGCAATTTCTGCGGAAAATGAACAGGAATAGGGAGAACCAATGAGAGACTAGGTGGAGGTGTCTGGAGGGGCAAATTTAACTCTCATTTCCCACCAGGAAGAGGAATTAACCAAAGGCTCAGCGTGCCGTGCCGGAACCACACTAGGGCCTGAAGCAATCCTGCAGTGTTGAGGCCAGCTCACAAGAAAGCGGGTTGAAGAAAGGAGCTCAGGGGCACTGTAATTCACAAACCTGCAGAGTTATAAATGACAGCTATCGTCCAAAAATATATTGAAGTAAGGCTGACAAGAGGACTTGAAAGTGGGGCAGAATTGCAGGAAACCGATTTCAGGAGGTAGACTGGAATTGCATGTAAAGCATAGGAAAAGAGGCAGAACGTCCACAATGATGCACTTGGCCAAAAAGGGCGTATGCGTTTTTTCCTGAATATATTCAGGAAAAAACGCATACGCCCTTTTTGGCCAACCAAGCAAGTTTGCAAAGGAAATCTGCACTACAATGACGTCTCTCTGCCCCCCGGTCAAAAGGGCCATCTGAAAAAAGTGTAAAATCCAGAAAGGCAGGACAGGCCATGGAGAACTGGGAGCCTTGTTATGCTGATGGGCAGGATGTAAACTGCCAACAGCCACTCGGGAGAAGTGTATGGTGTTTCCTGAAACATCTAAAAAACAAAGCAACAGAGCCTAGGGCACTTCCACTTATGGTCCTATAGCCTTGGGAAATTAAAATCAAAAAGACACAGCCACCCCAAAGTTTGGGACGGCTCTGTTTACAAGAACCTCGTTTACGGTACAAGTTCAATATCACAGAAAGTGAAATATGGATAAAGTAGTTGTGGTACTTATGTACAATGCAATATCCCTCAGCAATGAAATCTATGTCATCAGGCCTGTAGCAGAATAATGAGTGGATTCAGATATGATGATTCTAACTTAAATAAGTCACACAGAAAAAGAAACATCATAAGATATCACTAATACACAGAATGTAAACTTGGCTACACAGGAACTGAATTACAAAACAGAACGGGGTCTCAAATTTAGAAAACCAACTTATGCTTGCTTAAGGGGAAAGGTGAGTTGGGGTGCTGCATAAAACCAGAGATTGAAATGAGCACAGATAAAGTTCCTTAAGCCAAATATGGAATAGTCAAGAGCTACTCCTTGCTCAACGAAATGGACTCAACACCCCATATTAAACGTGTAAGAATGTATCTGACTAGTAAGTATCTGAAAACCTATGGATTGCTATGTCTCCGAAAGAGAATCAAGCGTGTGTACAGGGGCATAAACGCAGCAGTGATAGGATTGGAGAGGTTCGGTGAGCAAATGAAGACCCTTTGAAGTCATATTGCATGGTACCCATTCCACGGGTCTCTACTCTCCAGGTTTAAGGGATTCTTCCTTCAGCTAAAACATGCATGTGGAGCCTAGAGTATGATCAACCATGTGATCGGGAGATGTGTTCAAATATGTCTCAGTTTTCGTCCCCTGGTACTCGGGTGCAACATTCCAGACGCTTTACTAACACTCTCCCCACTTGGAGAGTCAGTGCCTTTAACCTCCTGGTGGCCCAGTTTCCAATTTCTGCGGAAGATGAACAGGAATAGGGAGAACCAATGAGAGACTAGCTGGAGGTGTCTGGACGGGCAGATTGAACTCTCATTTCCCACCAGGAAGAGGAATTAACCAAAGGCTCAACTTGCCATGCCGGAACCACACTAGGGCCTGAAGCAATCCTGCGGTGTTGCGGCCAGCTCACAAGAAAACGTGTTGAAGAAAGGAGCTCAGGGGCACTGTCATTCACAAACCTGCAGAGTTATAAATGACAGCTATCGTCCAAAAATACATTGAAGTAAGGCTGCCAAGAGGACTTGAAAGCGGGGCAGAATAGCAGGCAACCGATTTCAGGAGGTAGACTGGAATTGCATGTAAAGCATAGGAAAAGAGGCAGAACGTCCACAATGATGCACTTGGCCAAAAAGGGCGTATGCGTTTTTTCCTGAATATATTCAGGAAAAAACGCATACGCCCTTTTTGGCCAACCAAGCAAGCTTGCAAAGGAAATCTGCACTACAATGAAATCTCACTTTCCCCCCCCGCCCCGTCAAAAGGGCCATCTGAAAAAAGTGCAAACTCCAGAAAGGCAGGACAGGCCATGGAGAACTGGGAGCCTTGTTATGCTGATGGGCGGGATGTAAATTGCCAACAGCCACTCTGGAGAAGTGTATGGTGTTTCCTGAAACATCTAAAAAACAAAGCAACAGAGCCTAGGGCACTTCCACTTATGGTCCTATAGCTTAGGGAAATTAAAATCAAAAAGACACAGCCACCCCAAAGTTTGGGACGCCTCTGTTTACAAGAACCTCGTTTACGGTACAAGTTCAATATCACAGAAAGAGAAAAATGGAAAAGAAGTTGTGGTACTTACGTACAATGCAATATCACTCAGCAATGACATCTGTGTCATCAGGCCCGTAGCAGCATAATGAGTGGATTCAGGTATGATGATTCTAACTGAAAT